>NC_092713.1:25415735-25701491 GCF_047496885.1 Scyliorhinus torazame
AAAGCCGATAATTTCAGCCTGCTGGGGAAAGCAAAGGGTCAGATTTTATGGCCCTTTCCCCTGACGGGATCTTCCAGTTCTGCTGGACCCTGGGGAGGGTTCCCCGGTGGGGGGTGGGGAACTGACTTCGGTGGGACTGTAACATCCTGCCAGCATCCAATAGCGGGCCACCGCGGGAAGAGACACTGCGGGGGCCCCGGAAAACCCCGGCCACAGTGTACGGACTTTTGATTCGTTGACCAGCTGGTTGGTGGGTCCACTCACCTCTCTGGGCCAGGATTTTTCACCTGACAGAATTCCCTGCCCACCATTCAAGGAGCAGACGGGCATCACGTCCCCGCTGATCCCAGCTGCCCTGCAGTCATGGAGTACCAGGAAGGGTGTTAATTGGCTGAGAGAGAGACTTCGACGCACCCCCGCGTATGGTATGGTCCCACCTTAAGAGAGGTAGCGCTGCTGGGACTATACCTCTGTGTAGTCCCAGCAGCGCCATGTTTGAGCGGTAGCCCCTTCGGAGACCATAATAATAATCTTTTATTGTCACAAGTATGAAGTTACTGTGAAAAGCCCCTAGTCGCCACATTCCGGCGCCTGTTCGGGTAAGTTGGCACAGGAATTGAACCCACGCTGCTAGCCTTGTTCTGCATTACAAACCAGCTGTCTAGCCCACTGAGCTAAACCAGCCCTGGTGGGTCCACACGCAGCCCCTGAAAAAGAGGAGGTTATGGAGGCCGGACTGTAGGTAACTCTGGGGAATCGGCGAGCCAGTGGGTAGAGTGAGGGCCTGCATTTGAGAGGTCAGGAGGACGGGGGGGGGGGGAGCTGAAGAGGGATGTCATATCTCTGTCTCTCGTCCCCATCTTCCTCTTGCTCGGCGTCCACTGTTTATTTTCCTCCTCAGTATCGAGCACTTTGGGATGGTGTCCTAAACTGAAGAAGTACAAGTTCCCATGCCCTTAATTTTCTCTTCGCTCCATGACCTCTGAGTCTCCTGCCCTCCCCCTCCCCTTTTCCCAACCTTTGGAGGCCCGCCCTCCCTCCTGATATATTTTGTGGGCTTGTGTTCTGAATGTTCCTTTTTCTGAAGTGTGCTCACATTTCTGGAGTCGATGGTTGGGGGTTCCTCGTTGCTTTATTGCAAGATGTCTTGTTTCGTGTCTGCTAAATGATTAAACAGTTGGAGAGAACGCAATTTACATTTATGTCGCATTTGTCACTGCGCCTTTAAGTAAACTATGTAATATAATGTAATCATAAAATCAAACATTGCTTAAGTGTTGTAAATCTCCTCTCTGACTGCATTTTAATCAAAAATAATGAATCCCAATGGTTCTATAAATCACAAAGGTTTCATATGCTGCAGAACATAAAGTACAGATTTTGAGACTAAGCATTTGTCTGAGAGGATGTATTGGTGTTAATGCACTACCCTAATGACTCAGTGGTTAAAGGCACCATCCCATGTGGTACAGCGCCATACGGATTAGGGAAGTCCCATGTTTGAGACCTGGCCTGGGTTGAGTTCGCGAAACTCATCCAGGATTCTGATGGAAAAGTCCGCTCCGAGATCCCACTTCCAACCTTTGTCTTTTACATCTTTGGATGCGTATTTCTGGAGGGAGCAGGACCTGTTGCTGTGACGATTCCCCACCAACTATTGAAAAGCCCACCAACGTTGACCTATTCAGGCAAAAATGGAAAACGCTGGAAACACTCAATGGGACAGAGAGCATCTGTGGAGAGAGAAGCAGATGTACCATTTCGAGTCCATATCAGTCTTCTTCAGTGATTTGCACATGATGAAGGGTCACTTTATTGTCATTCCTTCTGGGGAAGGGCGGGGGGCGGGGGGGGGGGGGCAGAATTCCAAGTCAAGTGTATCTTATGACGCTCATGTTTACTACATATAAAAATCCGCTCAATTCCAGATTAATTTAACCTTGGTCTACCTTCGAAAGATAGTTTAATTAATGTTTTGGTAATTGATCACTCACCTCTGTGATTAATCGTGAAAAGGGTGGAGTGAGAATAAATTTGTCAAAGCGGATTAAAGGCCAGCATCAACAACACAGCTCTAAAGAGGTGTTGCCATTAATGTATGTAAAACAGTCACATCCTGGCCCATCCTGTGGACCAATCCACATCAAACCTTTCCAAATTCAACTGTGGGATAACAGCAGGGAATGATATTTTGAAATAAAATAGCACAAAATATATTTCAGACCAGCGTGCCAACTGCATGAACGTTTAAATTCAAAGCTTCTGTGGACCTAACCATTAGTTATTGTTTATTAGCATGTGTAATCAGTGCTTTGAGATTGTTACATGATTAAATGTGGATTATCCAAAACAATTTCTCAATGGCATTAAATAATTTCCGCGTGCGTGTTTTGCTCTAAAACACTCACTTTTATAAAATCACAGCTGTGCAGGAATTGAAGGGCAAATTACAACGTGCCTCTTTTTCTCGAGTAAAGAGTCCTTTACAGCATTCCTTTCCCTCCCACACTTCCCAATCAACATACAGCCTGGAAGCACTCAAACAGTGCAGGGATTATGGAAATACTATCAGGCCTGTTGTTCACAGTGACTTGGCTTTGTCTACAGGGCCAGCCGATATTGTCTACAGGGCCAGCAGATATTCCCTATAGGGCCTGCAGATGTTGGGCTCGATCTACCGGCTTCATCGCCCCGACTCGGGACACGACGAGGATGTTAAATATCGTGAGATCTGGATCCCACGAGATCTGGATCCTGCCCACAATGGGCGTGGTCTAAATTTGCATGTTCAAGTGTGCAGTCTGGCTCTCTTGAATATGCATTTGGCGGAGTTACTCAAGGCATGGGATCGAGGGCCTGTGCCTCGGAGACCCCGGGCGAGCGCCGTTTAACACGCGGGGCGGGGGTGGGGGGGGGGGGGGTGTGCGGGATCACCCAGGTAGGTGGGGTCACCCAGGTGTGCGGGAGGCACCTGGGTTGTCAGGCTCTGAGTAGAGTGGCCCCCTGATGCCACATGGGCACCCTGACACTGCCAACATGGCACCCTGGCAGTGCCACCTGGGTGTCAAACTGAACTACTGCAGACACTGTTCGGGAGGGAGTTCCAGGATTTTGACCCAGTGACAGTGAAAGAAAGGCAATATATTTCCAAGTCAGGATGGTGAGTGACTTGGAAGGAAGTTTCCAGTTGGTGATGTTCCCGGACACCTACTACCATTGTCCTCCACGGTGGTGGAGATTGTAGGTTTGGAACGTGAGGTCAAAGACGCCTTGGTGAGTTGCTGCAGTGCATCTTGTAGATGGTGCATACTGCTACCACTGTGCCTCAGTGGTGGAGAGAGTGAATGTTTAAGGTGCTGGATGGAGTGCCAATCAAGCAGACTGCTTTGGCCTGCATGGTGTCAAGCTTCTTGAGTGTTGGAGCTGCACTCATCCAGGTAAGTGGAGTATTCGGTCAACGTCCAACTTGTGCCTTGTGGACGGGCTTTGGGGGGTCAGGAGGTGAGTTACTCTCCACAGAATTCCCAGCCCCCTGATCCGCTCTTGTGGCCAACAGCATTTAGTTGGCTGGTCCAGTTAAGGTCCAGTATGTTGATGGTGGAGGATTCCATGAGGTCCTGCAAGACACTATTTAAATACAGGTCTTACTTTTTAATTTCTTGAAAAGCATATAGTCAATTTGAGAACTGAGATAGGTGCAATTAAAATGTCTGTTGTGCATACAGTTCTCCTGTTGGCAGGGAGATTGTATGCCAGTGGCTGGTTTAGCCCAGTGGGCTAAACAGCTGCCTTGGAATGCAGAACAATGCCAGCAGCGCGGGTTCAATTCCCGTCCCGGCCTCCCTGAACAGGCGCCAGAATGTGGCGACTAGGGGCTTTTGACAGTAACTTCATTGAAGCCTACTTGTGACAATAAGTGATTATTATTATTATATGATTGATGGCAATGAAACTTAGATGACCTTGTATTTCGAGGACGTACATTATAAACTGCAGTAGTTGGAAGAGTGAGTGGGTGAAGATCATGGCAGAGCTGCAGACTCTGAAGGGAAAGGACATGAGCTTGTTGAACAGATATTGAGTAAGGGAAATGAAGGAAAATGAAAGCTGACTTTAAACTAGATCCAATTCGCAAGGCTTGGGGTATTGAGTTGTATTGAAATCCCTCCCTGGCCAACCTCTCTCCCTCTCGTTGTAACCTCCTCCAACCCTTTGTAATCTCTGCACTGCTCTGATTCGGTCCTCTTGCACATCCCTTTGCTCCACCATTGCTAACTCAGAGTTGGAGGGGCCGGTTTGGGGAATCCGGTGGTTTATGAGGCCCAGAAAGTTGCGGACAGATTGACATTGTGATGAACTGTTATGGACTCTTGTTGCTGATAAACCCTTGTTCAGTTATACTGGAAGTCTCCCTAGTATGGACTCGATCCATCACAAAACTGATCAATACTCACATAAGAATATCAGAAATAGGAGCAAGAGTAGGCTTTTCGGCCCCTCAAGCCTGTTCCACCATTCAGTGAGATCATGGCTGTTCTGATCTTTGTCACTTTGCCTTCCTGTTGACAATATACATAGAACATAGAACATACAGTGCAGAAGGAGGCCGTCCAGCCCATCGAGTCTGCACTGACCCACTTAACCCCTCACTTCCACCCTATCCCCGTAACCCAATAACCCCTCCTAATCTTTTTTGGCCACTGAGGGCAATTTAGCATGGCCAATCCACCTAACCTGCACATCTTTGGACTGTGGGAGGAAACTGGAGCACCCGGAGGAAACCCACGCAGACACGTGGAGAACGTGCAGACGCCGCACAGACAGTGACCCAGCAGGGAATCGAACCTGGGACCCTGGCGCTGTGAAGCCACAGTGCTATCCACTTGTGCTACCGTGCTGCCCACGTGGGCTCTCCTTAAGTTCAGAAATCTGTCTAATACAGTCTAATGAGTATATTCCATGACCTTTGGCTCCACTGTTCCCTGGGATAGAGGATTCCAAAGATTCATGACCTCCGAGAGAAGAAACTGCTCATCATCACCCTTTTACTCCGTATTTAACACCAGGTTAAAGCCCAACAGATTAGTTTCAAAGGAGCAGTGCTCCGAAAGCTAGTGATTTGAAACAAACTTGTTGGACTTTAACCTGGTGTTGTAAGACTTCTTACTGTGCTTACCCCAGTCCAACACCGACATCTCCACATCTTTATTTAACAACTCTGCCCCCTAGAGGAAGAAGAGGGGAAACATCATCAGACAGCAACAGTTGCAGCTTCGGAGGGTCAGAGAGTCATAGAGGCGTACAGCGCAGAAAAGGCCCATCAAGTCTGCACCGACAAGAACTATCCCTAATCGCACATTAATCCCACTTACCAGCATTTGTTCCACATCCTCGAATGTGATGGTTGTTTCAAATGCTCATTCAAGTGCTTTTTGAAGGTGGCGAGATTTCCAGCCTCCACTACCTTCCGAGGTAGCGCATCCCAGGCTCTCACCACCCTCCGAGTGAATTTTTTTTTTGCTCAAAACCACTTGGCAACTCCTACCCCTTACCCTAAAACTATGCCCCCTTGTGATTGACCCCTCAACCAAGGGGAACAGCTGCTTTCCATTTACCCTGTGCAAACCCCTCATAATCCTATACACCTCAATCATATCCACCCTCAGCCTTCTCTGTTCTAAAGAAAATAACCCGAGGCTATCCGGTCTCTCCTTACAGCTCAGATGCTCCATCCCAGGCAACATCCTGGTGCACCTCCTCTGTACCCCCTCCAGTGTGTTGAGAGTGGAGAGTGTTGACATCGCTGCATGGTAACTGGAGTAAAGCTTTGGAGACATAGTGCCGAGATAGTGCTCAAATAAAGACAGGTGAGCAGATAGATCCCTCGTGGTGAAATTACCCTGCCTAGTCTGTCACTTTCATAAGTTCAGAAGATATAGGAGCAGAATTAGGCCATTCGGCCCATCGGGTCTGCTCTGCCGTTCTATCATGGCTGCTATGTTCCTCATCTGCTACCTACAATGTTACAGACCAAGAGCTGGATTGCAAAATCAGCCAGAGCACACATCAGCCCTAGAATACATGACCTAGGAACGGGAGTCGGCAATTTAGCCTCCCAAGCCTGACACCCTCAATGTGATCATGGCTGACCCCCATCCTGTCCCCAACTCCACCGTCCTGCCCGTTCTCCAGAACCCTTCAACTGTCCCTGCGTCCAACCGCACTCTGGGGTGGCGAATTCCACAGATTCACAACCCTTTGGGAGAAGTCCTCTCACTCACTTCCGTGGGTGGGGCGGCATGTGGAGGGGAGCAACGGCAGGTTAGCTGAGTCAGGAAAGGTGAGTGATCAGAGTGTGAGCCGCATCGATGGTGAGCGAGGGTGAGTCGAACAATTTTTTTAAAAAGCAAAGCTGTCAGAAAAAAAAATCGGGCCAGAGTGGGCTGCGATTATAATGGGTGGAGCATCGGAATAACACGCAAAAACAGCTACAATAACACATCCCAGGTCTGAGAGAAGGGACCTCAGGGGGATATTGTCAGAATGTCCACAAATATGCACAGTTTGAATTGAGATGCAGCTGGCACACTATCAAATTCAAAATGTTTAAACAATGTAGAAAGCGACTTGATTCCGGTGTGACAGGAGCAAACAAGCAAGTCATAAAAATTCACCTGGCAATTGGGAATGGAGGTCTGCACCGGCTGAACATGTCAAAATTAACAGAAGCAGAGCCAAAGGAATTCCCAAAAGGTATGGACCACATTGGAAGACTGGTTCAGAATCAGGTTAAACTTCCCCATCCATCAACTGGAGTTCATGTCATTTCTATAATAACCCGTCGACCACCTCGTCAGCAGTTACGGGGGAAAGGTTACGTACTGTGATTTTTCAAACACAGAGCTAGCAGATAGAGTTCAGAAAATGCTGGGAAATCCCAGCAGATCTGACAGCATCTGTGGAGCGAGATCAGAGCTGACATTTCGAATCTGGATAACTCATCGTTAGAGCTGGAGTGAGCTGGAAATAGAGATTTATACTGTAGGTTTGGGGGCGGGGGCCGGGGGAGTGTGCGATAAGTAAGTTGGCCAGTGATGGGTGGAGGCCAAGGAGAGATTGACAAAGATGTTCTGGATGAAAAGACAGAGGGAATGTAAATAGTGGTCATCATGGCCGAGAAGGGTGCTGATGGTGGTACATTAAGAGATCAGAATGTGTTGATGGCAGGTCAAAGGTAAGCAGTGTGACAAAGGACAATATGGACAGGGAACAGATAGATGGCCCGAGTGGGGTGGCTGGGGGAAAGTAAGACAGTCATCAGGGAAAACAAGGTGGAAAACAGAATGTAAAGGGGGGTGAAAAATCGAATCAATGGTGGAAAAAATGAAAATAAATTGATAGAATTAAAAAAGGGGGCTGAAGGTGGAGGGGAACAGGACCCAAGACCGTTCGATGAATATGAAGTGATGCATTTTGATAGATTGAATTGGGGCAGGATGTACTCAGTTAATGGTAGGGTGCTGGGGGGAGTTACAGAACAAAGAGATCTAGGAGTACAGGCTCATAGCTCCTTGAAGGTGGAGTCACAGGTGGACAGGGTGGTGAAGAAGGCATTCAGCATGCTGTGTTTCATTGGTCAGAACATTAAATACAGGAGTTGGGACGTCTTGTTGAAGTTGTACAAGACATTAGTAAAGCCACATTTGGAATACTGTGTACAGTTCTGGTCACCCTATTATAGAAAGAATATTATTAAAGTAGAAAGTGAGCAGAAAAGATTTACTAGGATGCTACTGGGGCTTGATGGTTTAAGTTGTAAGGAGAGGCTGGATAGACTGGGACTTTTTCCTTGGAGCGTAGGAGGCTTAGGGGTGATCTGAAAGAGGTCTATAAAATAAGAGGAGCATAGATAAGGTAGACACTCAACATCTTTTCCCAAAGGTAGGGGAGTCTAAAGCTAGAGGGCATAGGTTTAAGGTGAGAGGGGGGAGATACAAAAGGGTCCAGAGGGGCAATCTTTTCACACAGAGGGTGGTGAGTGTCTGGAACAAGCTGCCAGAGGCAGTAGTAGAGGTGGGGACAATTTTATCTTTTAAAAAGCATTTGGACAGTTATATGGGTAAGAATAACCTTTATTATTGTCACAAGTAGTCTTACATTAACACTGCAAAGAAGTTACTGTGAAAAGCCCCTAATCGCCACATTCTGGCACCTGTTCGGGTACACCGAGGGAGAATTCAGAATGTCCAATTCACCTAACAAACACATCTTTCGGGACTTGTGCGAGGAAACCGGAGCACCTGGAGGAAACCCACGCGGACACAGGGTGAACGTGCAGACTCCGCACAGACAATGACCCAAGCCGGGAATCGAACCTGGGACTCTGGTGCTGTGATGCAACAGTACTAACCACTGTGCTACCGTGCAGGATAGAGGAATATGAGCCAAATGCGGGCAATTGGGACTAGCTTAGTGATAGAAACTGGGCGGCATGGACAAGTTGGGCCAAAGGGCCTGTTTCCATGCTGTAAACATCTAAAACTCTATGACTAGGGAATTTTCACAGTAACTTTATGGCAGTGTTAATGTAAGCCTACTTGTGACACTAATAAAGATCATTACAAAGATTATTATTAGTAGTAGTATCCCATCAGAGACAAGTATATGAGGTGAATGGCAAACCAGAAAATGACGATGATGTGCATGATGAGACAAAGAATGCTGAACACATGTTTCAAGTGGTCAATCTCGTGGCAAACAGAGATCCCTCCCACCACACAAAGTGTTTGCCAAGATTCAAATGATATGTCCGAAGAAAGTTGGTAACTATTCATTATTAGTCAAGATTGACATAGGGAGAAGTGCCAACACGCTACCGCTGCGAATTCTAAAAGACCATGGTGAAGCTGACTACTGTAGATTCCACTCTTCTCGAGTGCAAGTACAATCTATCCTGCTGGATGTCACAGATGTTCTACATTGTGGAGTCTCAAGTCCAGTGACTGTACCAGGACGCTGTGCCTGGTTTAGCTCAGTGGGCTAGACAGCTGGTTTGTGATGCAGAACAAGTCCAGCAGCGCGGGTTCAATTACCGTTCCAGCTGAGAATTCTGAACTCTCCCTCCGTGTACCCGAAGAGACACCGGAATGTGGCGACTAGGGGCTTTTCACAGTAACTTCATTGCAGTGCCGACTTATAGTAAGCCTACTTATGACAATAAAAATATTATTATTATTACAGTAACTGTGGAAAACCACCATTGAAGGATGATGCAATTCAGAATGTTCACATTCACGTCAGACCATTTTGGCCTCACTGGGTCAAGCTAAGCATCTCCAGGAAAGTCATTTTTAGAGGCAGACAGGTCATCATACCGGAATGGTTGAGGCCTAATATTCTTCAACAGCTTCATCACTCACGTTTGGACGAGAAGACTCGTAAGAAAGGCAGTCTATTGGCCAAGTATGAATAACGACATTATAGGCTGGATTCTCCCGCCCCTCTCGCTGCAAGAACGCCACAGGCGAGACCCCGACAGTGGCGGGATTCTCCGGTCGCTGGCTGAATGCGGTCAAAGAATCCCGCCCTATATCTTCATCAAGTAGTGTGAAACATATCAAGACCATTTGTCACGTCAGCACACAGAACCATTGATTCCACATGAAGTTCCGACCCATCCTTGGTTCAAAATCCATCTGACCTCTGTCAGGATTCTCCTGTTAACTCCTGTTTGTCCCTGGGTCCCCCCCCCCCTTCTATGGATTTCTGTTATTCTGCTATTTCAATTTTTGTGCATGGACCATTTAATGTGCCTTTGTCTTTAAGAGGGACTGCACCTTTATTTTGGGTGGCTGGTAAACTGAGGATTGACTTATGACCTTAGACGAGGCAGGTTGCAAAGAGCTGTTTGTTTTTCAGACCAGCAGATTCGAGGGAGATCAGTGATGACACATCTTGATGGACTTGGCTGTCGGCCAATTGCTAGTCCTTATCGATGGTCCCTGATTGATTGGGGTTTTCTCTGGGCTGTTCCTTCCTCTGTGTCGCTGTTTTCTCTTTTACTTTTGATGTGGTCAGAAGCTGGAGGATCACAGCCCTGATCTTTCTGAAGATCCAAAGTAAAGGCCTTTCTCTCACCACAGACAGATCGAATCGGAGGGAAATCCAGTCCAGCCACCAGCTGCAGACAGTGGACTGGGGATGGAGGAGGAGAACCTCAAATCCAGTGGCAAGGGCACTGATCCAGTGAACTGCTCTGTCCTGGATGGTGTTGAGTTTCCACAATGTTGTTGCTGCTGAGCTCCTTCCAGGAAAATAAGTATTCCATCACATCTTTTGATTTAAAACCTTGCTGGAGAGGCTTTGCAGTAGCTTTTGATACTGAAATGGTGGTGGGGGTCTGGACCTTGCTGCCTGAAAGGTGACGAGAGGCGGAAACCCTTGTCGCATTTGAAAAGCACTTAGATCATCGAATTTACAGTGCAGAAGGAGGCCATTCGGCCCATTCAGCCTGCACCAGCCCTTGGAAAGAGCACAAAGCCCACACCTCCACCCTATCCCCGGAACCCAGTAACACTACCTAACCTTTTTTTTGAACACTCAGGGCAATTTAGCATGGCCAATCCACCTAACCTGCACATCTTTGGACTGTGGGAGGAAACCGCAGCACCCGGGGGAAACCCACACAGACACGGGGAGAACGTGCAGACTCCGCACAGTTAGTGACCCAAGCCGGGAATCGAACCTGGGACCTTGGAACTGTGAAGCGACTGTGCTAACCACTGTGCTACCTTGCCACCCTGGTGTAACCTGTAGGATAATGGTCCTAGAGCTGGAAAGTGAATGAAGCGCGCTTTTGGCCGGCGTAGATCTGGGGGATCGAATCACCTCTTTCTGTCCCTAGAATCTTCTCCATCACCACAGAGCAGGTAGCCTCTCCTTTCAGCTATGATGTTGATATGATCTGCGGCGAGCTGTTCAAAAGTCCGTTGCCATCGGCGGGAGTGAAAATTCTGCCACCGTAAAATTCCACCCAACGAGCGGGATTTTCTGGGCAATGGTGCCAGCCCGCCATTGGCTTACGAAGGGGTCTACTGGTCCCGCCATTGTCAACGGGGCTTGATTGAATAGAATCATAGAATTTACAGTGTAGAAGGAGGCCATTCGGCCCATCAAGTCTGCACCGGCCCTTAGAAAGAGACCCCTACTTAAGCCCACACCTCCACCCTATCGCCGTAACCCAGCAACCCCACCTGACCTTTTGGACACTAAGGGGCAATCTAGCATGGCCAATCCACCTCACCTGCGTAGTGATCTCTGTATATGTAGATACACGAAGGGTTAAGGCGTAGTCAGTACACTCAGATGATCACTAGAGGGCAATACTAACAAGGTGTATATAAACAAGTTCAATCTGTTTTCCCGCTCTCTTCGAGTGTGTTGCAACTAGAGAACATAAGTGTAGTAAGCTCAGACTGTATAGCATAATAATCATAGTTAATCTAATTCTATCTTGTTTAATTTGACTACTAGTAAAAGTATTGAAGAATCAAACTGACAAGTAAATTGATTAGTTACTCAACAAATTATTTTGTTATCACTAGATGACTTCGAGTATTCATCATCAAAGTTAAGTCAACTCCTCATAAACAAATGAGTAACATATATTACTCCCAAGTAATATAACAACCTGCACATCTTTGGGCAACCCACGTGCATTGGCGAGAACTGAAGATCCCGCCCGCGTTAACGGTTGGAACATTCCGGCTATCATCTCAAGTCGAGAACTCGAGAAATGGACTATCTCCGATCCATTCTGCAAGATCACAGGCTGGAGGTGCGTGTGCGGACTTGTGCACTTTCACAATTATACACCCTCTGCAAATGCCTAGAGTTCTACACCTTGAGAGTGCGAACCCCAGTTTGGTGAAGTGGGCGGTATGTCACTGGAGGTTAATGGGCCCCCGAAAAGTTTCTCTGAGCTTTTAAACTGACCGGTTTGCAATCGAGCAATTGCACTGCTCACTGCGTTTCTGAAATATTTTGAGTCTTGCGGAAAAGCCCAGTGTGTTTTGTAAGTATAAAAGCCTCGGTATACATTGGCTGGTGGCTAGCCAAAAGATCTCCTGTTGAGGGCAGCACGGTGGCGCAGTGGGTTCGCCCTGCTGCCTCAAGGCGCCGAGGTCCCAGGTTCGATCCCGGTTCTGGGTCACTGTCCGCGTGGAGTTTGCATGTTCTCCCCGTGTTTGCGTGGGCCTCACCCCCACAACCCAAAGATGGGGCAGCACGGTAGCATTGTGGATAGCACAATTGCTTCACAGCTCCAGGGTCCCAGGTTCGATTCCGGCTTGGGTCACTGTCTGTGCGGAGTCTGCACATCCTCCCCGTGTGTGCGTGGGTTTCCTCCGGGTGCTCCGGTTTCCTCCCACAGTCCAAAGATGTGCAGGTTAGGTGGATTGGCCATGCTAAATTGCCCTTAGTGTCCAAAATTGCCCTTAGTGTTGGGTGGGGTTACTGGGTGATGGGGTGGAGGTGTTGACTTTGGGTAAGGTGCTCTTTCCAAGAGCCGGTGCACACTCGATGGGCCGAATGGCCTCCTTCTGCACTGTAAATACTATGACTATGACTATGAGCAGGGTAGGCGAATTGGCCACATTAAATTGCCCCTAAATTGGAAAAAATGAATTGGGTAATCTAAATTTATTTGATATAAAAAAATTTAAATTTTTTAATAAAAGATCTGTCCTACGACAACAGGTGCGCTCCGAATTTTCAATGTCAGGACAGTTAGTTGGGAATGTACAAACTACCATAATCTTCAACAACCCACTCCTCAATGTTTTGCATCGCAGTAGATGAGGATTAGATGATACAGCCTAGAGTTTCAATGGTTCTCGCTGTTGGATTTGTTGATGCCTCCAAGCTGGTACCAAAGGGATGTTATCAGTATTCACTGGACTATTCCATCCTCCTCCTGTCTGGGAGTCAGATATAAACAAGAGGCTGTTAAAGTGAATCATAATTCCGTAATGGCTTGAGCATTAAGAAGGTTCCTGATGGTGACAGTAGCTTTGTAATTAAAACACTTGGCATTCATCCATGCCCGACAGAGAAAGCCAGCACCCACTGAGACAGCTGAACATCCCTCTAATCTTGATTTCACTATTCCAATGATGTCTGGAATAGTTCCAGCTCTGACCTCATCGTGGCTATCACTTTCTCCCACTACAGTAAATTGTTTCTGTGGTTTCGAGCCAAAAAAAAAGATGAAAAAATTAGAACTCTACTTTCAGAAAAAAGAATAAAGTGTTATTAATAGGATAGCAATGGGGGTTTTCAACGTGATTAGATATTATCTGGTTACCTTCCACTGATTGGAATCAGTAAAAATCCATTCAGTGCAAGGCAGAGTGTGAACATATTACAAACACAAGAGCTTTGCAGAAGGGCTGAAATGTTCGCAACAGACTTAGCACGTTTTCATGTGGGGGTGAACTTGCCACATCGCGCAAGAGCCTAGAATTGCGACCGCCAAAATTAACGGGGAAACATTTATCCGAAGATCCACTTTGGATGCAGGCAGAAACACGTTCCTGCGGTGAAGAGGGAATATCCAGCCCCACCTTGGCCAGGTTGCAATTCGAATATTATTGTGCCCCGTTTTGGATACCTCTCGCGAGACGATGCAGAGTCTGTGGGAATGGTATAGAAGAGGTTTACGAGGGTGATGACATGGAGCGGGTTCGGCTTCGAGGTGAACCAATCTAAGCTAGGATAAGAACCGGAAATGCTGGAAAACCACAGGGGGGGGGGGGGGGGCTGGAGTCATTCTTTCATCAGGAGAAAGATCTATAGTTGTTAAACTGAAATATTATGGTGACAAGGCTGTATAAAGCTTAGTAGAAAGACGAGGTGCCTTTCCAAAAGCTGAGCTTCGTAGATCATTGGAAGTATATGGCAGAGAAAGAGGCCACTTGGCCCATCATGTGTGTGCCAAGTGAGAAACGAGACACCCAGAGTAATCCCGTTTTACAGCATTTGGTTTGTGGCCTTGCATGTCACAGCACTTTGGGTGTCTGTCCAGACACCTTTTTAAATGATTTGAGAGTCTCTGCCTCCACCACCCATTCAGGGAGTGAGTTCCAGACCCTAACCCTCTGGATGAAAACAATCTTTCCTCATCTCCCCTCTTATCCTTCTGCCCATCGCTTTCAATCTATGGTCACTGGCCTCCCTGCTTACATAAATAGGCCTTTCCCGTCCACTCCATCCAGGCCCCTGACAATTATGTACATCCCAGTCAAATTTCCCCTCAGCTTCCTCTATTCATCGGAGAATTGGTACGCATTCATGTTGCTCCGAGTTGGAACAAGGTCACTTTAAGAGTTCAATCACGTGACATATTGATGATGTCATTGGCACTTTTGGAGGGCTTACAGTCCATCTATTCTAGCAGCCTGTGAGAAATCACCTTTCCAATAAAGCTCTTGTTTGTTTGTACCTTCGTGGTCTGCAAGCCCGTCCTTTAAAAATACCACAAAGAAAACTGGCGATGAGGAGGTCGGAATCCACACTGCAAACACCCATAAAAGAACAGCAGAAATCCGGTGGAGTAGGAAAAATTGTCGATCCACGCTGCAGCCGTCTAAAACGGATTAAGAATATAAAAATATTGCTACGCAGAAGCTGGCAAAGGAGGGCTGCCGAATAATGGTAGCAACCATCGAAGGAACCAAAGTTTAAACATAGATTTCAGAGAAAACAGCATCAAAAGAAGCTTGCCACGTGCTCTGGCTGGACAATTCTGGGTCAGTGCTCCCTCTACTGCGAGTAGCAAGTAATGTAACAAACATCCTCCAACAGCAGTTCCGAGCTGGGGGTCTTCCAAAGAAAACAGGCTAAGCTCAAGGGAATACTCTTTGAAAAAAAGATGCAAGGTTGTGTGGAGGATGGCACTGATGTATGATGAAAGCACTGAGCGCTGGGGGGGGGGGGGGGGGAATCTTTCAAACTCCTGCAAAGTCTGGTGCAACAAGAGGAACCAGGCTCAACGACCTCTGGTGAAATTGTGGAGATATTTCACGGTCATTTCTCGCCTAAATCTTTGGTCATTGCCGAGAGGTTCAGGTTCCATAAACATAACTAACAAGATGGTGAATCAATCCACAATTTATAGCTACTTAATTAGCTGAATTCTGTGAATTTGGAGATGCCTTGAACAACACCATGAGAGATAGACTAGCGTGTGGGTTCAGAAATGAAGCTATCCAAAAATGCTATTAACAGAAAGCAACTTAAACCTAAAAAAGGCTTTATAAGTCACAATCTCTGTGGAATTAGCAACTAAGGAAACTCTCGAGTTCATTGGAAAGAACATTCCGTTTGAGAAAAGGTCTGCTGATTCCTTTTATAAATTAAGAGTCAACAAGAATATAAAAAAGAGTGCTGACTGTAAACAAGGGCAACAACAGGAGCAAAAGGAGCCAGCAGAGTAGGATGTTTGGGTGGAATTTTCTCAAGATGATCAAATGAAAAGAGTTGGAGCTGCTCAGAGTGCAGTCTGTAACACCAATATTCCTTTCCTGTTTCACTCTGCACAGCAGCAGCTGGAGACCAATGAACAAACCAACAGCAAGGAGGATTACCATGACCCGACTTTGCTTAACAACCCAACACTAAGGACTGCATTTGATATGTTCTTAAAGGACGAGAACCCGTTTGGAAATCCTCAGGAGCAACAACATCAACTGGAGAGGTTAGAAGTTACATTCCAGAAACAAGACCTAAAGCACGAGGGTGAATGCAGAGAGAATGAAACTTCGAGCGGGAGACACGCGACCATCTGGCGAAGGCTCCCACAGAGGCTGTGCCACGGGATTCAGGTACAGGAGACCCTGGTGTGCAGGCTGGAGGGGCAGCGGTTGGCAACTGAAAAACAGATCGACAGCCTGGGGTAAGAACTATCGAGGCTGCAAACAGAGCTTGAGCGAATTTGGGGAACTCCAACACCCCCAGAATGCCAGCTCCTGTTTACTCCAGCTAAGATCTATCCTGAGTGTATCACGTTCAGCAGAGCGGATGATCTCCGCACCCTGACATCGATATCGAGTCAGGCGCCGGTTCCGCTATTCTCCACCAGCTGAGGCCATTCCCTGAGGCCCGCCCCACTATTCTCTGTCCCTGACCGGCCGAATTCCCGGCAGCGTGGACCACTCATGGTCCCACCGCCCGTGATACCCGCATGGCGGCTGCGGACTCAATCCGGGGCCGCCACAGTCGAGGGAGGCCCAATCAGAGGGCGGGGAGGGTCTCATTCGGGACTGTTTTTTTCTTGTGCGGTAGGCCCGGGTTGGGCGAGCGGCCGATCGGGGACACTATTTCCGCGGCCCAGGTCTGAGGCCGCCATGGAGCACAGCGCAGCCGCTGGAGGCCACCGCCGTGCTCATGCGCGGCCTCTGACCCGGAAATGCAGGGAGCCGTATCGACAGCTGGAGCTGCGAGCTCCACAACGGCTGCCCGCTAGCCCCCTGCAGGGCTGTGAATCTGTGGCCTTTTGGCGCCAGCTTTCCTGACGTAAAAGACCACAGTTTTTATGACGGCCTGGGGACATAGTCCTAAAAACGGAGAATCCAGCCCCATAGATTCAGAAGTGAAAGCTCTGAAAAAGCAGCCGAATCAGGTTTTTTCCCGGGGATAGAACTCGGCGCTGTGTTTTCATAAAGGTCAAGAAGTATTGACAAGGAACTACACAATGGGTAGTGGATACCTGCCAACGTATTAGCACAGATCAGATCGCTCTCCTACACCATTCAAACTCAGGGCGATCTTGTGCGGAGAAGACATGCTGACCAACTTTTGACAGCTAGAACAAGGTTTCCAGAGACAGGGTCAACCGAGAGTCCACAACAAGCTGTGCCAAATGAAGACCTAGACATTCCTGAGGAGCTGACAGTACCGGAAGACAGTACCTCAGTTGAGGACATTTCAACACCAAGTCAACTTCCAAATCCTACGTCAAGTCTGGCTGAGACAACTACAGCAGACATCCAAACCACACCAAAAACACCAGAGGTTGCATTCAACACTAAAAAGCAGACATCTGAGGACCCTCAACAACACATAGGAATTTGATGTCCTCTGTAACGTCCCACTTATAGAACATAGAAACATAGAACAGTACAGCACACAACAGGCCCTTCAGCCCTCGATGTTGTGCCGAGTTTTGTCCGAAACCAAGATCAAGCTATCCCACTCCCTGTCATTCTGGTGTACTCCATGTACAATAACCGCTTGAAAGAACTGTTGTTGACTGTTGATTGACTTCTTGATTGTTGTGTTTGTTAATTGTTCAGATTGTAAATTTTGATTCTTGGCATTTCATTACAGGAAACTCTGATGTAAAAGAAGAAAGAACAAAGAACAAAGAAAAGTACAGCACGGGAACAGGCCCTTCGGCCCTCCAAGCCTGTACCGATCAGAATGCCCGAACAAAAAAAAACTTCTGCCCTTACTCGGTCCGTATCCCTCTGTTTCCTCCCTATTCATGTACCCATCCAGATGCCTCTTAAATTTTGCTAATGTGCCTGCTTCCACCACATCCTCTGGCAGCACGTTCCAGGCACCCACCACTCTCTGTGTGACAAACTTACACATTACTCTTAAACCTTTTCCCTCTCACCTCGAGCCTGTGCCTCCTTGTAATTGACACTTCCACCCTTGGAAAAAGCTTCTGACTATCCACCCTGTCTATGCCTCTCATAATTTTGTAGACCTCTATCAGGTCTCCCCTCAGCCTCCGTCTTTCCAGTGAAAACAATCCTAGTTTATTTAACCTCTCCTCATAGCCTCGAGACCAGGCAACATCCTGGTGAACCTTCTTTGCACTCTCTCCAAAGCTTCCATGTCCTTCTGATAATGTGGTGATCAGAACTGTATGCAAAACTCCAAATGCGGCCTAAACAAAGTTTTATATAGCTGCAACATAATTTCCCAACTACTGTACTCAATGCCCCGGCTGATGAATGCAAGCATGCCATATGCCTTCTTAATCACTTTGGTCACCTGTATTGCCACCTTTAGGAAACTGTGGACCTGCACGCCCAGATCCCTCTGTGTGTTAATCTTGCTAAGGGTCCTGCCATTTGCAGCATAATTCATACCTAGATTTGATCTTCCAAAATGCATCACCTCGCATTTATCCAGATTAAACTCCATCTGCGATTTCTGTGCCCAAGTCTCCAATCTATCTATATCGTGTTGTATCCTCTGACAAACCTCGGCACTATCAGTAACTCCGCCAATCTTCATGTCATCCGCAAACTTGCTAATCAGACCACCCACATTTTCCTCCAGATCATTTATATATACTACAAACAACAGAGGTCCAGGCACTGATCCCTGCGGAACACCACTAGCTACAGATCTCCATTCAGAAAAATACCCTTTCACCGCTATTCTCTGTCTTTATAACCAAGCCAGTTCTGTATCCATCTAGCCAGCCTACCCCGAATCCCATGTGAGTTTAGTTTTTGTAGCAGTCTGCCATGTGGGGCCTTGTCAAACGTCTTTCCACAGTCCATATAAACTACATCCACAGTCCTTCCCTCATCAATTTTCTTTGTCACTCTTTGAAAAACTCAATCAAGGGGAGGAAAGTGTTGTGTATTCATGTTTGTTCCTAGTTGGAACAAGGTCACGTTAAGAGTTCGATCGCGTGACATACAGATGACATCATCGGCAGTTTAGGCAGACTAACAGTTAACCTTTTGTAGCAGCCTGTGAGTAAACACCTTTCCAATAAAGCTCTTGTTTGTTTGTACCTTCGTGATTTGCAAGTCCATCCTTTAAAAATACCACAAGACCAACCCAAGCCTATTAAATCTTTTGCCATTGCTGCAATGTTCAAGTCCAGGCAACATCCTCGTAAATCTCTTCTGCACCCTCTCTAATGCAAAGTCGTCCTTTCTGTAATAAGGAGATAAGCGCTGCACATAGTGCTCAGGTTGTGGCCTAACCAATGTTCTAGGTTATGCCTGCATACCTCCCTATTCTTATATTCTTTGCCTCGGCTAAGAAAGGAAAAGATTCTGTATGCCACCTTAACGACATTATCATCCTTAACCACCTTTATTGCAACAGCGTAGGGCAACATGGATGGTGATTTGGGAGTGTGATGGAGAATTAAAACAGCACTGGAGGAGGGCAGACCAGAGCCACTGGAAGTGGAGGAGATGTGGGCTGGAATGGTTCCAGGATTAACTTGCAAATCCAGCTGTTACTTTGGGAATACAGAACCTGCCAGAGGTGTTGACCTTTGGGTGAGATGTCCATGTGGACAGGGAAAGATCTGATGGTGCATTTGGGAAAAAGAGCAGGAAAGTTTCCTGGTCCCTGCCAAATATCTAGCACTCAAACAACACCACCCAAAACTGAGTAACTATCCATTCATTTTAGTGTTATTTTTGGGATCTTGCTGTGACTCTATAGCTGGGAATCTCTTTCAGATATTCTGAAGGTGTAATGGGTACTATGTATATGCAAGTTCTGCAAAACACAGGGTTCATATTTACAAAATGGCAGAGAAAATAATTTGAAAGACACGATTAAGCCTTCGTGAATAAGGGAGGGATTTTCCGCATCCCCGCAGCGGGTTTTATAGCAGCGGAGGTGGCCCTGCTAATGGCCAGCAGCGGGATTTCCGATCCCACCGCCGTCAACGGGTTTGCCCGTTGTTTGCGCTCCCGCCACCGGGGAACCGACGGCATGGGGGTCGTCGTTGGCAGGGCCAGCGATCCCGGTGGCGGGAACGGCCAGAAAATCCCACCCCAGGACTCGAGCACAGACATATGCACTGACATTTTAGTGCAGTAGCGGCAGAGTGCTGCACTGTCGGAGGCGCTGTCTTTTGGATGGGACCTTAAACCATGGCGCCATCTGCCTGCTTCGGCAGTTGTAAAACAATAATCACATGTCACCGGCTGGGATTTACCATTCTGTCCACGGTGGGCGGGCCTGGCAACGGGAGCGTAAAATATCACGAAAAGTGCAAAGTGAGCATAAATAAATGACCCGATTATCCCCACCCCTCCCCCGTCAGTGACCGGACTTGTTTCTCGATGTTCAATGACAGGAACCTCAACTGAATATGTTACTATGTAATTATCAGGTCCCAAGCCAGAATCATTTCCCTCCCCCCACCCAGTCAAAAAGTCCATCCAAGGTGGCATGGCAGCAGAATGGTGTGAGGCCCGGCTGGCCTCTGAAGGTCAGCAGATCTCCCAGGGGTGCTTAGGTGAGTGCAGCACTCCGGGCGGGAGAGGGTCATGCCCAGTTACTGCTTGGGCAGTGCCCTGGTATTGCCCAGAAGTGTTCGGGCAGTGCCCGGGTACTGCCATAGGGGGACCCGTGGCAGGGGAGCTGGGGCCGGCCTCCCCCTCACTTACCAAGGGCCTGCCCCACCCCACCCCAGGCAACCTCCTGCCCACCCCACCATTTGATTCGCCAAGCTCCTCGCGAATGCATCATCAATGAGGTGAACAGCGAGAAGATCGCATGTGTTCAGCCATCCCGCCGTCCGGCGGGGATCACTGTGACTTTCCCGTCCGCCACCGGACCTAATCTCCTGAATGGAACATTCCGCCCCACGTATTTCAACCAGGAATTCTGCCCACGGTTATCCAAGCCTAACCTCATTGCTCAAGCAGACGGAAAGCAAATCTTTGTTTGAAAGTGAGCGCTGTGACACGAGGCAGACCCTCGCGGTCCAAAAATAACAAGCAAATGGTTAAACGTAATGCAGCAGTAACATTCAATGTAAAATGGAGCGCTGAGAGGACACAGCTGTAGTCATGCCGTATAAATCCCTACCTCTGGTTCCCGAATGCACAGCAGGCATCTGCTTCTGAAAATTATCCATTACAATTGTATCAATATTTTTATATTTTGTGAGACAGGATGTGGAGATGCCATCAGAAAATTAGATTTGGCTCTGACATTAGGGGGTCCGGTCAACAACCCAATTCCATGTTTTTCTATTGAGACGCACAAGATTTGATATAATTTTGGTCAGAAAACATTTTAAAATTAAACAATTGAATTTCTGGTTGGTCTCACGGAGCACTTAGCTTAAAAGAATACACTCCCAAATCAAAGCTTTTCAATCATCTTAAACATTATTTTGATATTATGTGCCTTAAGTATAGAACCCGCTTGAAATGTATTGAACGTCTGACTGACTCATAGGTGATGTAAAGGTATTACATTTATATTTTTACAGTATTAAGATTATGAGTGGCATCTGGCTGACAGAACTTAGAATGATATACGATATGAAGTGAGTCCCACAGCAGTCGTGAACAAGATTGTTCGTATTTATCAAGATGTATTAGCCTGATCTATTTTTCAGAATTATGGCCATTGCACAGCAAAGTACAGTGTCCATAATAATAGGTAGATAATGGTTTCAATCCTCAGCCCATGACTCATTGTTGGTAAAGAGAATTATCTTGTTGTATGTCTCCCCTCCTGAAAGGCACAGACCAGTTAAAAGATTTCCACTTACAATCGCTCTAAGTATTTGCTCATCTGCAACTAAATGCTAATTGATTATGTCCCATAAAATAGCAGCCCCAGTATCAATCTATCGAGTCCAAGTACACTCGTTTTTTCTGATTATACTCAATTCCTTCTCCGTTTCGAGGCTGTTGTAGAATCTTTCCTTCAAATTCCCTGCGATCATTAACACTTTAATTTTATTCCCCCGTTGATGCTTTTCTTATAACGAGTTAGTGCGGTGACTATCAAAAACTGTATCCCAGCTCACACCATGTCCCAGTCACCCATCACCCCCTAGCGCAGTGGGTAGCACTGTTGCTTCACAGCGCCAGGGTCCCAGGTTCGATTCCTGGCTTGGGTCACTGTCTGTGTGGAGTCTGCACGTTCTCCCCGTGTCTGCGTTGGTTTCCTCCGGGCGCTCCGGTTTCCTCCCACAAGTCCCGAAAGATGTGCTGTTAGGTGAATTGAACATTCTGGAATTCTCCCTCCCTGTACCCGAACAGGCGCCGGAATGTGGCGACTCGGGGATTTTCACAGTAACTTCATTGCAGTGTTAATGTAAGCCTACTTGTGACAATAAATATTATTTTAAAAAATATTATTATTCTCACTGACCTACCGTGGGTCCTCGTTGGACAACGTTACACATTTAAAGTTATTAAGTTTGTCTTCAAACCCTTCCACGAACTCACTCCTCCCAAACCCGGTAACCTCCTCCAGTCCTGGAACGCTATTCGCTATTCCTCCAATTCTGGAGTCTTGCACATTTCCAATTTTCACCCATTCTGCTGATAGTGGCCTGGTTTTCACCTGCTTAGGTCCAAAGCTCTGGAACCCCAGGCATAAATCTCACCACCACTCTTTCTCTCCTCCTTCAGATGTTCCTTAAAACCGACCTCTTGGACCATGCTTCTGGTCACTTCCTAATGTGACTTGGTGTTATTTTTTTTTTTTAAATCATGTTATGTGGGAGCCGCTGGCGAAGCCAGGATTTATTGCCCATCCCTAAATGCCCTTCTCCGGTGCTGGTGAACTCATCGGAATTGCACACTGAATCACATGGGCCTTGTATCCATGTAGAAGTGCTGGTTAGCTATCCATGAGACCCCAACTCTCTTTTATATTGAAAGCAAATGGACAGTTTAAAGCATATCTGTTTAGAACCAGGCATTCTCAAAATCGTCCCAGGACTTTGGGGGCCACAACTGTAAACACAGATGCTGCTGCCATTGTCTCCAAATGAGAACACCTTACACATTCCTTCCAACAAAACAACTCACGCATTCCTTTAATCTTTACAGCCAAGTAGCCTTGGCTTGTTGTCAGGCAGAGTTCAGAACAGTTCATAAGACCCCTTCATTTAAAAGCTAAATTAAAGATCCAGTCCCCAATATATAAGAAATCTCATAAACCTCATATTTGTAACACGTGGTTAGAATTTCAAAGATATATTTTCATTTCTGAAGTGCTACAGATGGGTGCCAAATGTATCGTTGGGAAGCTCTCAGTCACATCTCCGTCTTACATATCAAAGCAACCTTCCGTAGAGAAGTTGATTCCATCATGGTAGCTCAGTAGTTAGCACAGTTGCTTCAGAGCTCCAGGGTGCCAGGCTCGATTCCCGGCTTGGGTCACTGCCTGTGCCGAGTCTGCACGTTCTCTCCGTGACTGCATGGGTTTTCTCCGGGTGTTCCGGTTTCCCCTCACAGTCCAAAGATGTGCAGATTAGGTGAATTGGCCATGCTAAATTGCCCTTGGTGTCCAAAAAGGTTAAGTGGGGTTACTAGGTTACAGGGATAGGGTGGAGGCGTGGGCTTAAGTAGGGTTCTCTTTCCAAGGGCCGGTGCAGACTCGATGGGCCGAATGGTCTCCTTCTGCACTGTAAATTCTAAAAAAAAATGGACAATAGCTGGAGGCAGATAGCCGCCTGGAGAAAGATCACCAATGTTCCATATTTGTGACATGCAGTAGTGAAAATATAGTGAAAGTTATCTTTGCAGGTTGATTAGACAGTTGCAGATATTGTAGGAGAAAATGTTCTTTCAGTTTGTCCATTGCCTCATGATTGATCTGCTAGCCAGTTTTAAATTAAAAGCTCAAATACTGTGGGTGGGATTCTCCACCCCCACGCCGAAGCGGCTGCGCCGTAGTGAACGCCGCCGAGGTTCACGACGGCGCGGAACGGCCCCGGTCCCGACCGATTCAGGCCCTGACAATGGGCCGGGAACGGGGCCACGTCATCTACACGCGCCAGGCCTTGTCGCCCGCGTAAAAGCGGCGCCGCATAGATGATGCGGCCGGCGCCGCATAACGGGCGTCATCCGCGCATGCGCGGGTTGGCTGGCGCCAACCCGCGCATGCGTGGTTGCCGTCCTCTCTAAGTCCGCCCCGCAAAAAGATGGGGGACTGATCTTGCGGGGCCGCGGAAGGAAGGAGGTCCTCCTTCAGAGAGGACGGCCCGACGATTGGTGGGCACCGATCGCGGGCCACCCCACATTCCAGGTGAGCCCGGTGCAGGATCCTCCCTTACCCCCCACACAGGCCGCCCCCCAGCGTTCACGCACCGCCCACGACTGCAGCGACCAGGTGTGGATGGCGCCGGGGGGGGAACCCGCCGTTTTGGCCTGGCCGCTCGGCCCTTCTGGGCCTCAGAATAGCGGGGGTGCCGGAGAATCGCCATTTTGGGTGTCTCCGGTGATTCTCTGGCCTGCGGCCCGCGAAACTCGACCGGGCCATTCCCGCCGCTTGGGAGAATCGCGGGAGGGCGTTGGACCGGCGTCCCCGGAAATATTGGCGGCCCAGGCGATTCTCCCAACCGGCGTGGGAGTGGAGAATCGTGCCCAGGAGTTGGGCTAATGAATTTATAACTTTCTGAGGCAGAAGTACTGTTAATTAAGCTCAGCTGACACCTAAAGGACTTATTCTTGAAAAGGAAACCCATTTTATAGATCCATTTCCCACTGTACCTCTGGGAATCATGTTTCTGTAATCCCTGTCTCTGTAAAGTAAGAAAAGTCACTGCTTTCCTCTTTGACAAGGAGAGCTGACGGGTGGTGATTTAACCTAAGGATCACCACACTTCAGGTGAGGTCTAAGGTTGAGAAGGTGGGCCTTCATGAATAACCTCAGCCTGTACAGGAATTGAAGCATGAACCAGCTGTCCAGCCAATTGAGCTAATCCAGGTTTAGTCCGAGGTCAGTACACATCGAGGAGTCAGCACTCTCAGTAAAGGGTAGTGACTTCTATTTGCATGTTGAAAGGCATAGGAAAGACTCAATGGAGAGACTGATGGTGTTTCCTCGCTACCGACTCCATCCCACTCCCAAAAGTCTAAGATAAAGTGCATCTGTTCGCAACCTTGGCGTCACATTTGTTATGTGTCCGGGTTTACAGAACCCCAAAGTGTTTCATGAAGTTCAACCGAGCCACAACTTTCAATAGATTGTGGTGTGGGAAGCACACGGCGCACTCTCCAGGTGTGATACAGCAATTATGGACAAATGGTGCGGGATTCTCCGACCCCCCGCCGGGTCGGAGAATCGGCGGGGGCTGGGGTGAATCCCGCCCCTGCCGGTTGCCGAATTCTCCGGCACCGGATATTCGCCGGGGGTGGGAATCGCGCCGCGCCGGTTGGCACCCCCCCCCCTCCCACCCCCCGGCGATTCTCCAGCCCGCGATGGGCCGAAGTCCCGCTGCTGGAATGCCTGTCCCGCCGGCGAGAATCAAACCACCTCTCTTACCGGCGGGCGGGCTCCAGCATCCTGGGGGGGGGGGGGGGGGCACGAGGCGATCTGGTCCCGGGGGGGGGTGCCGCCACGGTGGCCTGGCCCACGATCGGGGCCCACCGATCCGCGGGCGGGCCAGTGCCGTGGGGGCACTCTTTTCCTTCTGCCATGGTCTCCACCATGGCGGAGGCGGAAGAGACCCCCTCCACTGCGCATGCGCGGGGATGCCGTGAGCGGCCGCTGACGCTCCCGCGCATGCGCCGCACGGCAAAGTCATTTCCGCGCCAGCTGGCGGGGAACCAAAGGTCTTTCCTGCCAGCTAGCCCCTCAAGGTGAGGGCTCGGCCCCTCAAAAAGCGGAGAATTCCGCACCTTTGGGGCGGCGCGATGCCGGACTGATTCACGCCAATTTTGGTGCTGGTCGGTGGACATCACGCTGATTGCGGAGAATCCCGCCCATGGTTTTTAAAACAAAACAATGTTTATTCAATGAACTCAATTTAACCTTTAAAAAACAAACATTGAATATCTTAACACCCATTACTTCAAAGATAACCGCAAAAGACTACAACACTAAATAATCCTTCAAACTGTTCCTTTAAACATCCAAAAGACTTTAACCTTCAAAAATAGACATGAGGTTACATTCAATATATTTATGGTCTTTGGATTTGTAGACATCAACAGACCAGCTCTGTGTTTCTTCCTGCAGCTCTCAGCAAAACACACAGACACTCCCAGCTTTCTCCTCAAACTGAAACCAAAAGCAGAAGTGAGTTCAGCTCCCCCCCCACCCTCTGACATCACTTCAGTAATATGATCAGCTCCATTTCTTAAAGGTGCATTGCTTAAACATCCATTTCTTAAAGGTACTCTCACATGACACCTCCCCCCAAGAAAAAAAAATCAACTTCAAGGTGGTTTAATTTTTCACCTTTGCACCCTCAATTAAGAAATGCACACAGTAAAAACACTTTACCGGTTCAAAAAACAACACACGCAAACAGGTATAATAATGTAGTCGATTTTCCTCCCCCCGTTCTTCTTCCTCCAACCGAAATCCTTTTCGATTGACTGTCTCTTTGAACAAGAGAGTCTCTGCACGATCCATCCATTCCTCTATGCCTCGGCATTTCTCTTTAAAGTTAGATACTTCAGTTCAATCTGATCACAGAGTCCCTTGCAATTCTCCAATACAGGAGTATCGGTTACCACAGCTTCCAGGCAGTCAAATGCATGTTGAAACTCTGCTGTCCATTGAAATTTTCGACGTTTCATCAGCACGTCCATCAGTGGAGCAACCACGCTACAAATCTTTTGCACAAAGGTTTGATCAAATCCACTCATGCCAAGAGATCACATTATTTCCCTTCATCTTGAGGGTATCGGAAACTCCTCAAGGAAAGTGATTTGGGCTTTTCCAAATTCACTTTTGGCTAGGTTTATCACCAAACCCGCCTCCTGAAGTCGATCGAATAACTCCATAAGATGTTTTGAATGTTCTTTCCATGTCTGGCTGAAAACGACCAAATCTTCGATACATACCGCACAATTGGATAATCCTGAAGCAACTGTATTAGTTAATCGTTGAAATGTGGCTGGGGTGTTTTTCATGCCAAATGGCATAACTTTGAATTGGTACATACCATCTGGAGTCACAAAAGCTGAAATCTCCTTCGCCCTTTCGGATAAAGGTACCTGTCAGTAACCTTTAAGTAAATCCAGTTCGGAAATAAAAGCTGATTGTCCCACTTTCTCAATGCAATCCTCCAAACATAGGATAGGATAAGAGTCCGTTCTTGTAACTGCATTCACCTTTCTATAGACAACACACAACCATTGGGTACCGTCTGGTTTAGGTACCATCACTATGGGTGAGCTCCATTGGCTGCAACCCACTTCAATTATGCCATTTTTAAGCATACTCTCAATCTCTTTGTTAACCTGTGCCAATTTTAAAGGGTTAAGTCTATATGGATGTTGTTTGATTGGAACAGCATTTCCCACATCTACATCATGTATAGCCATTTTAGTACTTCCCAATTTATCTCCACAAACTTGCCCATGTGATATCGATAACATTTTCAGGTCAGTTCGGTTTTCCTCTGGAAGATAACGCAACAATTTATCCCAATTTTTAAGAACATCCTCATTTTCCCAATTTAATTTGAGGTATGTCAAATTCACAGTCATCTGGATTTGGCTCGTCACTTTGAGTTACAATCATTAAAACCTCCTCCTTTTTCTCTCCTTCCCTTTCAAAGTACCTTTTAAGCATATTCACAAGACATACTCGGTGAGTCTTCCTTCTATCTGGTGTTTTTACCACATAGTTCACCTCACTTAATTTCCTAATCTGATACGGTCCACAAAACCTAGCTATTAAAGGTTCACCTACCACTGGTAACAACACTAAAACTTTATCTCCACTGGCAAAATTACGAACTTTGGATCTCTTGTCCGCTACCCGTTTCATCACATTTTGTGCAGCTTTCAAATGTTGTCTAGCCAATTCACCTGCTCTATTTAATCATTCCCTAAAATTTGACACATAATCCAGTAGTGTAACTTCCGATTTCTCACCCACCAATTTTTAAAAAATCAATTTAAGTGGTCCTCTTACCTCATGACCAAAAATGAGTTCAAAAGGACTAATTTTGGTTGACTCATTAGGTGCATCCCTAATTGCAAACAGTACGAATGGAATTCCTTTATCCCAATCCTCTGGATAATCTTGACAATAAGCCCTCAACAGTGTCTTTAATGTCTGATGCCACCTTTCTAACACTCCCTGCGATTCTGGATGGTACGCAGTTGATTTAAATTGTTTTATTCCTAAACTATCCATAACTTCATTGAATAACTTGGAGGTAAAATTTGATCCTTGATCCAATTGAATTTCTGTGGGTAGTCCATATCTAGTAAAGAAATTAATTAACTCCTCCACAATCGTTTTAGCTGTAATATTACGTACTGGAATAAGACCATAAGACCTTGGAGTGGAAGTAAGGCCATTCGGCCCATCGAGTCCACTCCACCATTCAATCATGGCTGATTTCAACTCCATTTACCCGGTCTCTCTCCATTGCCCTTAATTCCTCGAGAAATCAAGAATTTATCAACTTCTGTCTTAAAGACACTCAACGTCCCGGCCGCCACCGCCCTCTGTGCCAATGAATTCCACAGACCCACCACTCTCTGGCTGAAGAAATGTCTCCTCATCTCTGTTCTAAAGTGACTCCTTTTTATTCTAAGGCTGTGCCCCCGGGTCCTAGTCTCCCCTGCTAATGGAAACAACTTCCCTACGTCCACCTATTATCTTGTAAGTTTCTATTAGATCTCCCCTCAACCTCCTAAACTCCAATGAATATAATCCCAGGATCCTCAGATGTTCATCGTATGTTAGGCCTACCATTCCTGGGATCATCCGTGTGAATCTCCGCTGGACCCGCTCCAGTGCCAGTATGTCCTTCCTGAGGTGTGGGGCCCAAAATGTCCTCTGGAAACCTAGTAGACACATCCATTATAGTCAAAAGATATTGATTCCCACTTTTTGTTTTCGGAAGCGGTCCTACACAATCAATTAAGACCCTTGTAAAAGGTTCCTCAAATGCTGGAATGGGTATTAAGGGCGCTGGTTTTATCACTGCTTGAGGTTTCCCCATCACTTAATATGTGCGACATGATTGACAAAATTTAACTGCATCTTTATGTAGTCCAGGCCAATAAAAATGTTTCTGGATTTTAGCTTGAGTTTTCCTTATCCCCAAATGACCTCCCACTGGTACCTCATATGCCACTCGCAACACCTCCTTTCTATAACCTACCGGCAATACTACTTGATGAACTTCTGCCCACTTTTCATCCGCCTGCATATGTACAGGTCTCCATTTTCTCATCAAGACATCACTTTTACGGTAATAACATCTAGTATACTCTCAGATTCCTCTTCCGTATATGCTTTCTGATATATCCGTTTTATTTCTACATCTTTCTGTTGTAACTCTGCCAATTTCCCTGAACTAAAAATATCCGCCTCATCCCCCACCTGTTCTTGTTCTTTTTCAACCATCTGATCAAAAATCGTTTCTGATAATTGTACTTCAACTTCATCTTCACTCTTTGATTTCTCCTCTTGTCGTAACCTGTGACTTTTCGACCTTGTTACTACACAATCCGGAAAAAACCCAGGATATTCGTCCTTCAACACTTCAGTTGCCTGATTTTCCACTGGCTTATCAACCACAGTAGGCATCACTCCCACCTGCGATCCAGCTATATCATTACCCAAGATAAACTGTATTCCTGGACAAGATAGTTTATCTATTACTCCTACTACCACTTCACCACTCTTCACTGGACATTCCAACCTCACCTCATATAATGGAACGCTACTCCTCTCACCCTGAATTCCTCATATTACCGCCTTTTCTGGCAACATTCTTCCCAAACTACATAATTCCTGATCTCTTACCATTAAAGATTGACTAGCTCCAGTATCTCTTAAAATTGTGACTGCTTTACCTGCTCCTCCTGATACGCATGAGTAAACTTTACCCACACAAGTAAATTCTTTAAAGAGATCTGGCATCTTCTTAGCAATTACCACTTGATCAGGCTGTACAATCTTTTGCACCTCCTTTGCTTCACTTGGGCTTTCCTTTACCACTCTAACAAACCCCATTGTCTGATCCTGTTTTACCACATCAGCCTTTCCAGTGCTTTTCTTCAACCACCAACACTGTGACTTTACATGGCCTAGTTTATTGCAGTGAAAACATTTGAAACTTTTCATTTCTTTTCCACCCTCCTGGATTTCTTTTTTAATCTGAGGTACACTCTCCTTATTATCTCCCATCAGATCACCTTTACCTTTAGCACTTGAGTATTTCTCATCTCCACAGTTTCTATCCCTCACAGGATGAAACTGACGTCTGAAATCAAGCTTTGATTTATGAACTAATTCATAATCATCTGCCATTTCTGCTGCTAATCCCGCAGTTTTAACCCTCTGCTCTTCCACAAATTTAATACCTTTGGTCTATTTTCAAAGCCCTTATCCACCTATCAAAATTCCTCTGTTTGAGTCTTTCAAACTCCATGTATGTTTGACCAAATTCTTTCCTTAAATTTCTAAACCTTTGTCTGTAGGCTTCAGGCACTAGTTCATATTCACCTAAAATGGATTTTTTTTCACCTCATACGTCCCAGATACCTCCTCCGGTAGTGATGCAAACACTTCACTAGCTCTACCTACCAGCTTTGTTTGAATCAGTAATACCCACATGTCCTGTGGCCATTTCAATTGTTTAGCTACCTTCTCAAATGAAATGCAAAAGGCTCCTACCTCCTTCTCGTCAACCTTGGCAATGCTTGAACATATTTAAATAGATTCCCACCAAGCCTTCGACTATGACGTTCTTTCTCACTATCCTCATCACTAACATCCAACTGTACGTTTCCCTTTACATCTGACAATTTTTACTGACTGCCATGTTTCATGGCCATTTTCTGAAGTACAAACTCTATCTCTTTATCTTTTTTCCTGATCTGTATCTCTCTTTTCTTTTTCTTTTTGTTCTGCTAGGGCTATTCTTTCTTTTTTCCTTTCTTCTCTCTCCTTTTCTTTTTCCTCTCTCTCTTTCTTTTTCCTCTCTACCTCTTTTGTATTCAAGTTGCTTTAATTCTTTCTCATGTTTAATTTGCAACTGAATTTTTGCCATTGCCAATGAATCAGACTGTATCTCAGGCAACTTTTAAATGCTTAGCCACCGCCATAATTACTTCATCTTTTCTCATTTTGTCAGGTAATGTTAACTGCAATGTTTTTGCCAAATCTAACAGTCTGCTTTTAGTCTCTGTCCATAAGGTACTGTGTGTGACCGTCTCCACCCCCAAGAACCTCTGAGCCTCTGAAAGAGCCATTGTCCACAACACACTTCAAGTAAAATACCACACCTGAAAAGCAACCACAATATGCTCACCCCTCACTGTCTTTCAGTTCACTAAGCCAATCCAACAGATAGACTTTTATTCTCCTCGAGCCCCCAATTGTTTTGGGTCCAGATTTACAGAACCCCAAAGTGTTTCATGGAGTTCAACCAACCCACAACTCTTAATAGATTGTGGTGTGGGAAGCATTTTACAGCGCATTCTCTAGGTGTGATAGAGCAATTATGGACAAATGGTTTTTAAAACAAAACAATGTTTATTCTATGAACTCAATTTAACCTTTAAAAAACAAACATTGAATATCTTAACACCCATTACTTCAAAGATAACCCCAAAAGACTACAACACTAAATAATCCTTCAAACTGTTTCTTTAAACGTCCAAAGGACTTCAACCTTCAAAAACTGACATGAGGTTACAGTCAATATATTTATGGTCTTTGGATTTGTAGACATCAACAGACCAGCTCTGTGTCTTCTTCCTGCAGCTCTCAGCAAAACACACAGACACTCCCAGCTTTCTCCTCAAACTGAAACCAAAAGCAGAAGTGAGTTCAGCTCCCCCCCACCCTCTGACATCACTTCAGTAATATGATCAGCTCCATTTCTTAAAGGTACATTGCTTAAACATCCATTTCTTAAAGGTACTCTCACATGACACATTTGCTCCCAAGGTGAGCTTCCGATTTCACATCTGTACCATCAAAGAGACTGCCTCTGTAACATCATCGAATATCTTCTTGGACCGCTGCAGTCCATGCGTTATAGGAACACCTTCAGTGCTGATAGGACACAAGGACTGCAGCGGTTCATGAAGGACAGATCACCACCACCTTCTCAAAGGCAATTAGGGACGGGCAATAAAATAACTTCTGAAGTGCAAAGTGAAAAATGTGGCAGCCAGTTTATACAAGCAGTGAGATACATGACCAGGCTGTGAACCACTTTGGGGCATCCTGAGTTGTGTGAGGTGCTGCATAAAAGCAGATCTTTCTTTTACATTTTGCCTGTTTGTCATTTTGAAATCCATGTGTTGCAGCAAAGGTCTTCCCAGAATTGCCAAATAGCAAAATATCCTGAAATGTTACTTGACTTCATGCCCAGATCTGTTATTTGCTTGGGGCAAAGTAGCCACAGTCCCAGATAAACATAACTTGATTTTGTCTTTGAGAGAGAGAGAGCTGACTGGTGGTGATTTAACCTGAGAATCCCCACAATTCAGGCCAGGTGGGCCTTAAGGAATAACTTCAGCTGGTACAGGAATCAAACTCACACTGACTAGCTTCACTCTGCATTATGAACCAGCTGTCCGGCCAACTGAGCTAAACCAGCCCCAGATCTGTCTTTTGCTTTACTGGAATGATAAAGAATGAATGTTTTGCAAGTGGCATTACATTACATACGGACATGTCTTTACAGGCAGTGAGATGCAGACAATATGCATGGGAAAATAAGATATGGCACATGTCAGTCAATGCTGCACAGTGCAATCTGCATCAAAATGTGGGCAGCACGATAGCATAGTTGTTAGCACTGTGGCTTCACAGCACCAGGGTCCAGGTTGGATTCTCCGCTGGGTCACTGTCTGTGCGGAGTCTGCACATTCTCCCCGTGTGTGCGTGGGTTTCCTCCGGGTGCTCCGGTTTCCGCCCACAGTCCAAAGACGTGCAGGTTAGGTGGATTGGTCAAGCTAAATTGCCCTTAGTGTCTAAAAAGTTTAGGAGGGGTTATTGGGTTAGGGGGTTAGGGTGGAAGTGAGGGCTTAAGTGGGTCGCTGCAGACTCGATGGGCCGAATGGCCTCCTTCTGCACTGTATGTTCTATGTCTTAATACCTGGGAGAATGTTGAAGGCAGTAACACAAAGTTGAGTGTTCAGGTGACAATAGTATCCAACCTGGGCTTTCCTTGTGGATCATGACATTGGCTAAATACTGCCTGCTGATTCCCTCTCAATTATCTATTTACTTCCATACAGAACCTGCAAAAATGGGAACCATGACTTACTTGTCCGATCTGCAGTGGAAATCACCCAAGATTTGGAGAGGTTATGTGGGAACCATTAGGTCCAGTGCGCGATAAATTGACTCTTTCGCTTCAGGTTCATCTTCAAAACAAAGTCCAATCTAACTATTTTAATTATCTTTAAATCCAACGCCTTCCCAAATGCTTTTCATCCCTCAGAATTTTGTAAGTTGTTCGCGGGTATTTTGTAACGCAATGATAACTGCACATAGATTTGGTTGCTTGCTGTGCTAACACCTCTTTGATAGGTGGATGAATCAAGATGCCCTCAACCAGTGATGGACAACCCAGGTTAGTGAGTAGCCCGCGTAAGGGGCCCCCTCTCATCTCAGTCGCCCGCAAGATTGAAATTGGACTTGTTGACTAACCATGACCCCATGGATAAGATTGAGTACATTTAATACGCACCAAGTATTTTGTAATGAGTTGTACGAAATTCATATATTAATAGAAATGTTATCCATTTCAAATAGTAAAAACGAAATAAATATTTACACTTTGGAAGTAGAGGGAGCTGGATCTGACAGTCAATATTGTGAGCAATCAGCATGCACCTCACTTCACTCTCCCTCGCTTCACTTCAGTCATACCGGTAGGAAATAAAACTACCTGGATGGAAATCAGAGGAATGTGGCAAACCTGCACGTGGGCAATGCTCAACAAACTCTCGTTGGGCCGCATGTGTGGCTGGTTTAGCGCAGTGGGCTAAACAACTGGCTTGTGAAGCAGAACAAGGCCAGCAGCGTGGGTTCAATTCCCGTACCAGCCTCCCCGGACAGGCGCTGGAATATGCCGACTCGGGGCTTTTCACAATAACTTAATTCGAAGCCTACTTGAGACAATAAGCGATTTTCATTTCATTTCATTTCATGTAAGGGGCTGGTTTAGCACACAGCTAAATTGCTGGCTTTGAAAGCAGACCAAGGCAGGCCAGCAGCACGGTTCAATTCCCGTACCAGCCTCCCCGAACAGGCGCCGGAATGTGGCGACTAGGGGCTTTTCACAGTAACTTCATTGAAGCCTACTTAGATTGTCATAGAATTTACAGTGCAGAAGGAGGCCATTCGGCCCATCGAGTCTGCACCGGCTCTTGGAAAGAGCACCCTACCCAAGGTCCACACCTCCACCCTATCCCCATAACCCAGTAACCCCACCCTACACTACACTAAGGGCAATTCTGGACACTATGGGCAATTTAGCATGGCCAATCCACCTAACCCGCACATCTTTGGACTGTGGGAGGAAACCCACGCACACACGGGGAGGACGTGCAGACTCCGCACAGACAGTGACCCAAGCCGGAATCGAACCTGGGACCCTGGAGCTGTGAAGCATTTGTGCTATCCACAATGCTACCGTGCTGCCCTTGTGACAATAAGTGATTTTCATTTCATGTGGCCCTGGGCTGCAGGTTTCCACCACCGCCCAAAATTAGTAAGAGTGAAGCATTGTTTAAATCAGTCATTTTCAAACTCAGGGTCACTACCCGCAAAGTGGGTCGCGGGCGGGTGTCGGAAGCGTCGCAGAGCAATCAGTGGCAGCATTCCCAATCGCGGGAAGTGCCCAATGGCTGTGACAGGCTTTTAAAAATGCAGGACGCAACCGGCTTTCAAGAATGTCAGCCGTCCCAGGCTTGTGTGCCCCCTCAGCCAGATGTAGCAGTGCACAGGCCCTGAGCCCAGTGGGGCAGACCGCCCTCCTCCAGATGTCAGCGCGCTGTCCCAGGAGCAGATTTTTTTTTAATCAATGGAGTCTTCCTGCCAGATGCGGCAGCAGAGAGCAGGTCACGCACCCCGTACACTGATGCCACGGGCCCTGGGCGCGAAATCACTGAAGAGAGATTCTTCCATTTCCTTAGCAACAAGCAAGCAGCAGGCCTGAAGAATCTAAAATGGACCGTTTCGTAATAAGGAAGTGAAAGGCCAGAGACACAAACAAGGCCAGGATCTCACAACTAAATCTGCTGGAGAGAGCTTCTCAGGAGAATCCACAGCAGGACCAAGCAGTGCTGCTGTGAGCTCCAGGGCCTCTGGTGAGCATTCCATTAAAAAGAAGCTGAATTCAGGAACAAAGCAGTATGAAAATGATTTTTTTGGTTATGGCTTTATTAATTGTGCCAATGCAAATCAGGATGCAAAGTCCATGTGTCTTATATGCAGGGAGGTCAAGGCAAATGAAAGTTTAAAACCCTCAAAACTTCAAAGGTATTTGGAGACAAAGTATGGCGAGTTCAAGGACAACTTGAAAATTTTCAAAGGATGCAGTGAGAACTTAAATCGTCAGCTGAAGTCCTTAGCAGAAATGTATTATTGAATGTCAAAGCAAGTGAGATCATGAGGACTAAGCAGGCTCATCTGTCCCATTAAAGGTAAGAGAAAATAGTGTGTTGCGAAGGTCAGCTGGCGTGGGTCGCCAGGGTTGGTAGCCATGGGTCGCCAAGGTCGGCCGGCGTGAGTCCCAAAGTTCGGCTGGCATGGGTTGCCAAGGTCGGCTGACATGGGTTCCCAAGGTAAGCTGACGTGAGTCCCAAAGTTTGGCTGGTGCGGGTCCCGAAGTTCAGCCGGTTGGTAAAAGTGGGTCCTGGGAAAAAAAGTTTGAAAAACCGCTGGTTTGAAAGTTGTACCGCAGCATTGGGAAGAGGTGTGGAGGGACAGTACCTCCCTGAACGTATGTTTCATTGTGCCAAGCCGGAATAACACAGTGAGCCACTTGGACCATATTTCCCAAAAAGCACCACACTGAAACGGGAACAAGGACAGGTGAGATGGGACGGGTTTAAAGAACAAGAAAGGTCTTAAACAGAGTCATCTGTTTGAGATTCTGGGAGGTAAATAGATGTGGAGAGGGACTGGTGAGCAACCTGAGGGAAAATCTGTTTGACTACCTGGCTTTCAACTTTGGTGTGTGTGACCTCGAATTGGAATATGAGCTGGGACCGACTGAGGACCTGACGCTGGTAGGACCGTAACTTTCCGAACACTGACTGAGAGACTCTCTTTCTGTTTTGGTTAGGTTGCACAGCTTAGCTATCCAGTTAAATATGTAGGGAACATAATCAACGTAAAGATCGCACTCAATAAAGATCTATTTTGTTTTATTTCCTTATTGTTTTGAAGCACCTCATTTTGGCGACAATAAGCACATAGTCATGATGCTGTGAACCTGAACTCCAATGTTAAAGTGTGCTCAAACTCTCCTTCTGTAAGATCCCAGCACAACACATCTGCCCTGGCGGTGTTACAATATTTGTATGTTTGAAAAATCTGCTGATGAGCAGCAGAAAGCTGAATGGGGATTTTTCCCAAATGCGTTCCACTTACTGACAGCACTGGAATAATGGATGAAGATTAGCATATGACATGACAGATTACATTAAGTCATGTCACCCCAGTACTTTATGATGGCAGAATAACATGAGCTTCTTACCACTGGTGCACTGTGACATGCAAATCACAGTCCCTGTTATTTAAAATTACCAGCTGACATGGCAGCCTGATGTGATTATTTGTCATCTTACAGGTTTTAGAGTCATCAAATAGGATATTCTTATGAAAGGTTAGGAAGAGCTATCGGCGTGCTCTTGCATGGCTCAGCAAAGGACAAAGGTGTTTTAACACCGCAAAGAGCATTGACTTCATACGGGTTGAGATTTTTTGTGATCACTACCTGAATAAATTCATGGAGATTATACTCTGTTTATGTAGCTCCAGCTCACTTCGCCCCTCCACCTGTCTCTGTTGGCAGCTTGGCTTGTGGAGTATCTAGTCCTGAATAAGCTGAAATGTTCTTCCGTTAACCATTGAGAAGTCTGAAGTCATTGGCCTCTGCGTCTGTCACAAACTCTGTGCCCCTGCCACTGACATTACTCCCCTACGTGGCCAACTCTCCAGTTCAAGCTGACTCTTCACAGCCTCAGCATCCTTTGATTTCAAGCTGGATCTCCCACCCTTTATAATTGTCCACCACAAAGATCAACGTCCACCTCCATAAGGTCATCAATCTTCAGCACCGCCTCAGCCCATCTGTAGATTCAACCCTCATCCCGCCTATCTCACCTCTAGACTTGATTAGTCCAATGCTCCCCTCAACATCGTCACATCCTCCAAGCAGTCTGGCTCATCCAAGATTCTAATCCACTCTAAATCCCATTCACCTATCATTCTTGTGCTCACTGTGATGAATGTCGGAATTTCAGATATGGGCTGGATTCTCCCAAAATGGGGCTATGTTCCCATGCCGGCGTAAAAACGCAGGTGTTGCACTCCCGAGTTTCCTGTAAAAAAAACAACCCGTTTCACTTACCTTCAGGGGGTTAGCAGGGACCCGGAGTGCATCAAGCAGCTTTGGCTGTGGATCTAGGCCCCCGCACTTCCGGTTCCGAGTCCGTGCATGTACATGGCGGCGGTGGCTTTCACGCCGGCGCCAACGGGCTCTCGGCCCAGCGATTCTGAAGCCCACAGGCGGCCAGCACTGCGGCGGAGTGCTCCACGTAGCTCCAGCGCTGATACGCGGCCCTGCACTGCCGGCTGCGGGTCCGCGCACGCGCGCGGCAGCGGCTTCCGCGCCGTGCCCACACAACATGGCGGAGCCACACAGCGGGTTGGCGCAGAAGAAGGTAGCCCCCCCCCCTCCTCCCTCCCGGATCGTGCGCACCCGCCAATCTGTAGCCCCCAATCGCAGGCCTGGCTTTCGTGGAGCCCCCCCCCCGGAGTCTGATCCCCCAGCCCACCCCCACCAGGAGGGCCACCGCAGCCGCAAGACTGAGCTCCCGCTGGGTGGAACCACGTTAGAATCATGCCAGCGGAAAATCGGCTGGTCAACAGCGGAGAATCGCCGTGGGGGGGGCGCTTTCAATGGCCCACGACTGGCGCCCTGCCGACTGCGACTGGCGCCGATTCTCTGGTCACCCGATCGTGGGCCTGAGGCCCCATTCTCCGCCCCCGCGCCGCGCGCGATTTCGGCGCAGACGCTCGGAGAATCCCGGCCATTATGTTCAGCTTAGTAAGATGATGTTGTCAATGGGAGGAGCCAAGGTCTGAAGCAGTTTCTGCAGTTTAAAATGTTTAGATTTATATTCGGATGGGTCCAGGCAAGCCGCTGCTCTCAATGCAGGGAGGTTAGATCTGTCTGTGGATAAATCAGCAGTTTCTTTCAAAACAGTTCACGTAAACATTTGACTGGGGACAGACCAGAAGTAGCTGATCTCAAGACAGTGAGTTAAAGATTTGCCTGTGAACAGGACAGGAGCAATTTGAAAGGCAGGCAGTTTAAACAGTAAGTTCAGACAGGCAAGAAACTGCAGCTTGTTCCTGAAGGATATTACTTTCTCAAAGAGATGTCCAAGGCATCTCTTTGCAGCAAGTATTTCTGAGTCTGTCATCTGTATTTAAAAGAGGATTATGACCTGAGATGGGTTTTTGTTTGAGGGGAGATAAAGGTAGCAGCTGGAATTGTTTCATTCTATTGTTAAGCATTGTTTAACTGGTAATTGAAAGCTATTTGTATTTATAATGTTAAAGTTAGTAATAATGTGTTGGTAATAAAGTTTGTTTTAATGTACCATGGGCTGGATTCTCCATTCCTGAGTCTAAGTGCTGACGCCAACAGAGGATCCGTGGAGTTCCACGTCAAAAAAAACAGTGCCATACCGGCACCGATTCCGCTACCGGTGAGGGGCTAGCACCGGCGCCGCGTGGAACGCCAGCAGAATACAGGAAAAATGGTGCGGGAATCGCCTGATCCGCATCAAGGGTTGACAAGCTGCAGCCGCACTTAGACTATACACCCCCCACACACATACACACTGATCGGTGTCGAAACGATGGGACAGGTTGTGCTGGAGTGCCCTTACAGCTGGTGGGTCGGCTGCAGACACAGAGATAGAGATAGAATTTACAGTGCAGAAGGAGGCCATTCGGCCCATCGAGTCTGCACCGGCTCTTGGAAAGAGCACCCTACCCAAGGTCAACACCTCCACCCTATCCCCATAACCCAGTAACCCCACCCAACACTAAGGGCAATTTTGGACACTAAGGGCAATTTAGCATGGCCAGTCCACCTAACCTGCACATCTTTGGACTGTGGGAGGAAACCGGAGCACCCGGAGGAAACCCACGCACACACGGGGAGGATGTGCAGACTCCGCACAGACAGTGACCCAAGCCGGAATCGAACCTGGGACCCTGGAGCTGTGAAGCAATTGTGCTATCCACAAGGCTACCACCCAAGGGTGTCCCCCAGGAGGGGTCACCTATACGACCCATGGCACCAGGTTTAAAGCGGGCTGCCCTGCCAGCTACAGTAATGGTTTTGCGTCCCCGTCCACTCCGACCCCACAGCCCACCTCCTGGCCACCTCCCACCACTCCCCCCAGCCCTGGAAGATGCCCCCCGGCCAGAGGCACGACGGTTGGCAAAGTATGGCTGTGCTGGACACAGTCCATACGCCCTCTCTCTCTCTCAGCAGCCACCCCCCCCCAGGTTCATGATTGTTGAGAGCACACGTGGACCGCGCGTTGGGAACTCGGCCCGTCGGAGGCGGAGCATCGTCGGTGGGCCCACTAATGGTATGTGAACGGGGTTTCAACTACACACACCGTGTGTTGCAGTGACGCTGTTTTCGAGGAGGCAGAGAATCACGATTCGGCGTCAAGCCACTGCCTGCCGCGATTTGGGCGTCGGAAGCTGTTCACCGCCCGATCGGACCCCCCGATTTCGGAGTCGGTCAACGGAGAATCCCGCCCCATATCTCAATTTGTGCGCAGAATCAATCCTGGACCGAGGTACCCTTTCATCACAGTCTTACAAAATTAAAATAAAATATTGTGGTTTCTGTCCACTATCAGAGCCGCTGTCTGGTCCAGGATCGTACTATCACTGACCTATGTTGGCTCCCAGTCCCCGAATTAAAAATTCTCTCTGTTCAATTCTCTCCATGGCCCATCTCTCTGTCATCTCTTCTCACAATCTGCGAATTCTGTGTTCCTGCAACTCTGGCCTCTTGTATATCCCCAACTTCTGTTGTTCTAAACTCAGGAATTTCCTCTCTAAATATCTCTGCTTCTCAACCTCATTTGCCTCCTTTAATAACTCCTGAAACCTACCTTTGACTGAACGTTTGCTCACCCCATCTAATATGCCTTTGTCTGATTAAGCTCCTGTGAAGCATACGTGTAGAAGACTGCCTCAGCCTCAACTGGAATATTCCGACCAGTGCCACACTTCAGGAAGGATGTAAAGGCATTAAAGGAGGTGCAGAGAAAACACTTCCCCAGTCTCCACTCCCGCACGGCTGCCTGGAACGGTCTACCCACACCACGCCGGCAGGAACATGCAAAGTGCTGATTTGCATGCATCAGCATGCAATTAATGGGCTGATGGGGACGCTGAAGGGGGAGCTGAAGGGTGGGTCTGAAGGGCGGTAAAGCACGAGTGGGAGAGGGGGTCATCCTCGTGTTTGCGTGGTGTGTGGGGGTGTACCCATTATTCCCATTGTGGAGATGAGGATGCCCCTCCTTTATGAGGGGTTGGGGTGCATGCCAAAGGACTGTGACTCACACCTCGGCACCGCTCCTTGCGCCAGCGGTGACCAATCCCGATTCTCCGCTGGCGGGAGCACTTAGAGACCGGAACGGAGAACCCCGGCCTAGGTACTTGAACGGACTAGATAGGAAATAACAGTTGCTGTTGGGGGAAAGATCGAGAACAAGAGGACACCGATTTAAGGTTGCTGGCAAAAAAGACCAATGGCAACTTGAGGAGAAACGTTTTTACGCAGTGAGATGTTTAGGTCTGGAAGGACTGTCTGAGAGTGTGGTGGAGGCAGATTCAATCGAGGCTTTCGAGAGGGAGTTGGAAAGGTGTGCAGGGCCCCGGAGTGAGGGAAGAGGAATAGCACTCGGTGAATTGCTCCTTTGGAAATCTGGTGCCGACATGAAGGGCCGAATGGCCTCCTTCTGTAATAATTTGGGGATTCTGTGACTTTGGTAAGTTACTGTTGTACTTGCGGATTTAATCATGTCGCTGGTGTAAGTGGCACCAGTCTTTTGTGCTGCTGGTTTATGTTAGTGTGACGCCAACTACATTTAACAGATTATTACTGCAATAGTCTGTTCAGAAGTACTTGTTGTATGTTTGGGACCCAGACCGAGTTCTTTGGAGCTCCAAATGTAAGCTGCTTGAGACAATGGTTTGTTAAAAGCATTAGTCTTTATTTACAGCTGGAAACTTCTGCTCCCCCCACATCACTGTTACTCAATGACGACAGATTGAGAGGGGAGAATGTGCAATGAGACCTGGCTGTCCTCGTACACCAGTCGCTGAAGGTAAGCATGCAGGTACAGCTGGCGGTAAAGAAGACAAGTTATACGGGACCTTGGTGAGGCCACACCTGGAATATTGTGTGCAGTTTAAGTCTCCTTATCTGGGGAAGGGTGTTCTTGCTCTCGAGGGAGTGCAGCAAATATTTACCAGACTGATTCCTAGGATGGCGGGACTGACATCTGAAGAGAGATTGAGCAGGTTAAGATTATAATCACTGAAATTCAGAAGAATGAGGGGGGATCTCATAGAAATAGACACGACCACCAAGAAAGCACAACAGCGCCTATACTTCCTGAGGAAACTAAGGAAATTCGGCATGTCCACATTCACCCTTACCAACGTTTACAGATGCACCATAGAAAGCATCCTATCTGGCTGCATCACAGCCTGGTATCCTCGGCCCAGGACCGCAAGAAACTTCAGAGAGTCGTGAACACCGCCCAGTACATCACACAAACCTGCCTCCCATCCATTGACACCATCTACACCTCCCGCTGCCTGGGGAAAGCGGGCAGCGTAATCAAAGATCCCTCCCACCCGGCTTACTCACTCTTCCAACTTCTTCCATCGGGCAGGAGATACAGAAGTCTGAGAACACGCACAAACAGACTCAAAAACAGCTTCTTCCCCGCTGTCACCAGACTCCTAAATGACCCTCTTATGGACTGACCTCATTAACACCCCTGTATGCTACATCCGATGCCAGTGCTTATGTAGTTACATTGTATACCTTGTGTTGCCCAATTATGTATTTTCTTTTATTCCCTTTTCTTCCCATGTACTTATTGATCTGTTGAGCTGCTCGCAGAAAAATACTTTTCACTGTACCTCGGTACACGTGACAATAAACAAATCCAATCAAAATCTTTAAAATTTGAACAGGACTAGACAGGGAAGTTGCAGGAAGTGTTCTGGATGGTGGGGTGTCCAGAACCAGGGGTCACATGGGGTATGGGGTAAACCTGAGGTGTTGTGTGCTCTGAGGTACAGACGAACCAACACGGTTGCGATTGGTACAACGCAGTTTTATTCCATCTAACTATTTATACATCAGCCTTGGTACTCAGCACGTTGTGACTGTGTGAGTGTCTTGCTATGATGTCCTGGCCCTGTGCTGTCTCCAGATGGACTTCCCAGGAAGTGTCGTGTTTCTTGTCTTATACTGTGTCTGCTCTTGTCTGTGATTGGCTGTCGTGTTATGTGTGCTAATTGGTCCGTTGGTCTGTCTATCATTATTTATGTGTTATGATGTATGTTTGAATATCATGACAAAACCATTCAGGACTGAGATGAGGAGAAACTCCTTCACCCAGAGAATGGTGAATCTGTGGAAATCTTTACCACAGAAAAGATTTAAGCCCAAAACATACAGTATGTTTTAAAGAAGGAGTTCGATACATCTCTTGGGCTAAATGGATCAAAAGGTAAGGGGGGGAAAGCGGGAACAGGTTACTGAGTTGGATGATCAGCTCTGATCATAATGAATGGTAGAACAGGCTCAAAGGGCCGAATGGCCTCCTCCTGCTCCTGTTTTCTATGTTTCTCATGTTGACCCCTTACTCTACAGGCAGCAACATCAGTAGCTCAAGCTAATCACAGACATGGGAACAAATATTTTGGGAAGAGCTGAGTCGCACCATCTCAAGGCCTCAGTTTGAAACCTCCGTTACAAGTGTGGGAAACCAGGCCCCTTTCCCATGGCTCAGGAAGATTTGAAGCGGAGAAAGTGAAGGGGCATAGCTTAATTAAGAAATAAGCTAAACTTGTCTCCAGGCTGACATTCATACTGGCTCCATCTTGGAGGCAGTGATTGCTGGCACTTTGCAAGTTATAACTGTATTATTTACCTGGAGCGTGTTTCCTGTCAGAAGCACGCACATAATGTTGGATGAAGCGAAGGTCAGCCGGAGGTCAAATGGACTGATTTCAGTAAGTGGGATTCAGGAAAGTGATTTTGGTGATTAGACTGGATTCCAGCCACAGGAAAATCCATCACATTTACACAGCGCCTTTCATAACTACCTGATGGCACAAAGTTGTGTTCTGCCAGTGAGGTACTTTTGGACTTTAGTAGCCACTGTCACACACAGCAACAGGGGCTGGTTTAGCACAGGGCTAAATTGCTGGCTTTGAAAGCAGACCAAGGCAGGCCAGCAGCACGGTTCAATTCCCGTACCTGCCTCCCTGAACAGGCGCCGGAATGAGGCGACTAGGGGCTTATCACAGTAACTTCATTTGAAGCCTACTTGTGACAATAAGCGATTTTCATTCATTTCACAGCAAGATCTCACAATGAGACAATGACCAAATAATCTGTTTCAGTAATGTTGATGAAGAGGTAACTATCAGCCAGGATGCCAGGAATAATTCCCCTGCTCTTCTTCAAAATAGTTCTACTTTGTCTTCATCTTGGGAACTTTTATGCCCACTGACTGGGCGGCATGGTGGCACAGGGGTTAGCGCTGCTGCCTCACAGCACCGGGGGTTCAATTCTGGCCTCGGGCCACTGTCTGTGCGGAGTTTGCACTTTCTCCCCGTGTCTGCGTGGGTTTCCTCCGGGTGCTCCGGTTTCCTCTCACAGCCCAAAGATGCGCAGGTTAGGTGGGTTGGCCAGGCTAAATTACCCCTTAGTGTCCAAAGGTTAGGTGGGGTTACGGGGATGGAATGGGTCTAGGTAGGAGCTCGTTCAGAGGGTCGGTGCAGACACGATGGGCCAAATGGCCTCCTTCTGTACTTTGGGATTCTATGGTTACATTTGGGTTAATGTCTCATGGCAAAGGCGGTGCCAACAACTGTATGGCACTCCCTCAGTACAGCATTGTACTGTCTGTCTAGGCAATGTCGATTCCAAGCATGTTCCACTGTTGGAAAATGTGATTGCCCACTGAGGATAAGGCAGTGTTCTACAATTCACACTGACTCTCAAGGCTCCTGCGTAAATAAGGTCCATTCAGAGATGAACCGAAGAACAGGTGGGCGCCACACGGAAGTACACCGAAGAGAGTGAGAACGTCTTCGGAAGAGAGGAGAGAAGGAAAAAAATCAGAAAGACTAAAAGAGATTATCGTGCCAAAGTGACCTGTGAGCTGAATGGAGCAATTCAACCATTAACAACCAGTAAGCTGAGCCAAACATAAAAAAGTAAAACCTATTACAATCACAAAGAGTCAAGAATGATGCTTATATCGTCTGCCAGCCTTTTCATGTGTGATCTGCTTTGGCAGAGTGAGTTGCAGCTGCACAGTGAGATCCAGCTGCAGCGTTGTGGCAATGTGTGGTGAAGGGCAGATATTAAAAAGCTCACAACCACACCTGGTCCTACAAATTGGGCATTTGTGAAGAATATCAGGCCAGGGAAAATTAAAGGTACACTGCCTGGAAACAGAGTCCACTTCAACGGGCTGAAGATTATTGCTATAATTTTTAAAAGGCATTTTCAAATCTACTGTAAATATGTAAAAAATTATCACATGAGCGACGAATGGCTCATCATAAATTTTCCCAAAATATGCCAACAGCTTTTCACTTGCAAAGAAAATTATTGGTGTTAATATGGCACCACGGTGGCACTGTGGGTAGCGTTGCCACCTCGCAGAGGCCAGAGACGCAGGTTCGATTCCAACCTCAGGTGACTGTCTGTGTGGGGTTTGCATGTCCTCCCCGTGTGTGCGTGGGTTTCCTACGGGTGCTCTGGTTTCCGCCCACAGTCCACAGATGTGCAGGTTAGTGGATTGGCCATGCTAAATTGGCCCGAGGTGGGGTTATGGGATATTGTAGGGTTTGGGCTTAGGTAGGCTGCTCTTTCAGAGGGTCGGTGCAGAGCTGATGGGCCTCCTTCTGCGCTTGTAGGAATTTGATGGTTCTATGAATATTCCCCAATTTGCCCCATGTCTGTTGATCCAGGAACACTCAAGAGGCTTGACGCCATCCAGCTAAAGCAGCCACTTGATTGGCATCCCATCCGCCATCTGAAACATTTGCCCCCTCCATCATCGATGCACCTTAGCGACAGTGTGGTCAAGATGCACTGTAGCAATTCGCTAAGACTTCTTCAATAGGACACCCAAACATGCTAACTGTACCACTGAGAAGGATAAGAGCAGCAAGCACAATGGATGGATTTGTTTATTGTCACGTGTACCGAGGTACAGTGAAAAGTATTTTTCTGCGAGTAGCTCAACAGACCATTAAGCACATGGGAAGAAAAGGGAGTAAAAGAAAATACATAATAGGGCAACACAAGGTGCACAATGTAATACCGGCATCGGATGAAGCATACAGGGTGTAGTGTTAATGAGGTCAGTCCATAAGAGGGTCATTTAGGAGTCTGGTAACACCACCAGTATCTAATAATAATAATAATCTTTATTATTGTCACAAATAGGCTTACATTAACACTGCAATGAAGTTACTGCGAAAATCCCTTTGTTGCCACATTCCGGCGCCTGTTCGAGTACACAGAGGGAGAATTCAGAATGTCCAATTCACCTAACAGCACGTCTTTCGGGACTTGAGGGAGGAAACCGGAGCGCCCGGAGGAAACCCACTCAGACACGGGGAGAACGTGCAGACTCCACACAGATAGTGACCCAAACTGGGAATCGAACCTGGAACCCTGGCGCTGTGAAATTACAGTGCTAACCATTGTGCTACCCTGCCGCCCTACCTCGTAACCCAGTAACCCAGTAACTACCACCAGCAAGTCACACACCATCCTGATTTGGAACCAAGACCCAAATCTTTCAGTTTCAGGATTCATAGAATCCCTACAGTGCAGAAGGAGGTCATTCAGCCCAGTGAGTCTACACCGACCCTCCGAAAGAGCCTTCCACTCAAGCCCGCTCCCCAATAACACCTTGACCTAACACACATTTTTTGATGTTAAGGGACAATTTAGCATGGTCAATTCACCTAACTTGCACATCTTTAGATTGTGGAAGCAAATCGGAGCACCCAGAGGAAACCCATACAGACAATCACTACATGGGTAGCTGCAGAGCAAGAAGGAAGTGGCACGGTGCCACAATGGTTAGCACAGCTGCCTCAAAGCGCCAGAGACCCGGATTCAATTCCAGCCTTGGGCGAATGCTGGTGTGGAGTTTGCACGTTTGCCCCGTGGCTGCGTGGGTTTCCTCCGGGTGCGCCAGCTTCCTCCCACAGTCCAATGGTGTGCAGGTTAGGTGGTTTGGCCATGTTAAATTGCCCTTAGTGACCAAAGGGTTAGGTGGGGTTATTAAATTAAATACAATAACTCTCTCCCAGTCCAGTCCCTGTTGGGACAACGAACAACTCCGGGTTCTGTTTGAGCCGGCTTTTCTACGTAGCCTTTAACGAGCTCCAGGTGAATGGCCTCCTACCTGGGACGTTTGTCACCACGATATCCCACGGGGGGATCGATAATGGTTACCCGGTGGTCCGCTTGGGGATTATGATACAGTGGTGAGAGTGCCAGGGCCAGCTCAGGGAAGTCACTGCCCGGTGCAGCCAGGATCAGCCGGTGAGGCTCAAGTGCTGGCCGTCCATCAGGCCAAGAAGGAGGTGCGAAGGCACCGTCACGTCAGGCCACCTTTGGCGCTTGTCCTTTGAGGAGGTGCTGGACCCCATGTATCACCAAAGATACCATGCGACACCTGCTCCAGATGGTGGCACATCGGCACTGCGAGGGTTAGTAGGAGGACACCCGTTCCCGGTGGTTAGAAGTCGATGGTGGCCCTAAACCCCGATACCTCTGGCTCATTCCAGGGCTCGAGTGGGGGACGCACATCGTCCGGCACAGGTGATTCTGAGATGACAGAGGTGCCCTATGCAATTTTCATATACACTTTAACCAGGACCAGGCCCATCAGAATGCATGAGCTGCTGTATTTGCTGCCATCTCCAGCATGGCCCAGGTGCGAGGTGTTATTTATGGTATGTATGTTGCCCTCAAAGCACCAGCTCGACAGGGGCGTCCTTCGTTAATAAGAAGTGCTTCCACTCCCTGGACGTGCAGTCGGTGGGCAATCACCAGCAGCACATCATGCACGTTTATGCACGATACCCAGGCAGCGTGCACAACCCTTACATCCTGGCACACTTGCAGGTTGTGGCATTCTTGAGGCCCTCCCTCGGGTGAGGGGTTGGCTCGGGGGTGACAAAGGTTACTTAAAAGGGAAGACTGCTGGTGCAAAAGTGTTTAATGGTGCATATTTTAAAATTGTGTCCCCTTCCCGCTGGCTAGTTCGCCCTACTACACTCGTGCCAACTTATGCTTCGTCTATCTTTCTTCTCTTTCGTGCTCTGCCGTTCCTTCTAGGTGTTGCCCCAGACAACACATCAGGAGTGGAGGCGGCCTGATGCTTGTCCTGCCCTTTGCCCTGTGATGCCATTGGCAGGCGTCCTCTAGAGGGCCTGGACCTAAATGGGCCCGGCAAACTTTCAGATGTCACAGGTGACGACATGTCACCCTGTTCTATCTGCTGCCCAGCAGATGTGCTGGTGTCAGGTGGGGAGGGGTCTGGAAGATGTGAACTGTCCCAGATGGGCCCCATCACGCCCTCCTCCCTCGGGGTGCACGCTGACCCGTGGGATACAGCATGGGATGGAGGGGAACCCGGGGTGCGATCCAGAGGCCTCAATATCACCTGCTGCTGCCAGTCCTGGAGGCCCTCCCTCATCTGAGCCATGGTGTTGATGCCCTCAGCCATGGAGCACTGTGACTGGGACACGTCCCTCAGCGAGTGAGCCATGTGCCTCGTTCCCTCAGTCATGTCCCTCTGTGACTGGCTAAGGTCAGTCAGCGCCTGGCCAATGCTCTTGATGCCCTCAACCATGACCTTTTGTGAATGGACCAAGCTTTGGAACGCCACGGCAATGTCCACCTGCAGATGGGACATGTCGACCCGTGACTGAGCTCTTCTGTCCTGTACCTCAGACATGGACAGCACAGTGTGGCCCAAGCCTTGGACACCCTGACATGGCTCTGACATCTTGCCCCAGACCTTCCAGTGTAGATGCCACCCTTTCAGGGTTGGTCTAGGTGCCACGCATTGTTGATAACATCTCCTGCACCTTTGGGTGAGTGGGCTCCTCCAGCTGTACTTACAGGTGTTGGAAAGTTGCTAACACCCCCACTCCCTGTAGAGGTTCTGAATCCGCATCTGCACCTGTGATGGGATTGTCTTTTCCAGAGGCGCAACATCTGCCTGGGCAACAGCTGTTCCCTGGGATTGGACCAGTCCTCTGACCGCCCCCTCCTCCTGGAGTCCCCATCTCCGCCTGACGTGCTGCAGCATGTGTGTGGCACTCACCAGAGGGTGACCCAGGAGCCTGATCACTAACACTATCCACCGAGGTGATAGTCCTCTTGGTGAAGCTGCCAGCACCCACTGCCTCTGCCTCATCCTCCCAGGCTTTGGTCATTATAGGTGGCTGCTGCCCCCACCCCACCCTGGGGAAAGGGCGCCTCTCCTCTCCTCAACAGAATCCAGCATCCTGTTGATGTTGGCATCTAGAGACCTGCCGCTCTGTTGGCTGCTATGAGAGTGTGGGCTGTGTGGAGCGCTTAAAAGCTGCTCCAGCTTGTCGGCCTCTCAATGGGCTTTCCAGCCCCAGTGAACCAGAGGCCTGGGGATTCGGAAATCGGGTGGAACGCAGGTTGTCAGTGTGCTGGACCATTAGCATACCATGAACTGCTCCTCGCTGGCGCCCCTAGAGGCAGCGCAAACTTGTGATTCTCCGCTGGAAGGAGCACTTAAACTCCAGAATGGAGAATCCATCCCAGAGTCTCTGTCACGCACCTTAGTCAAAGATTGGTACTCTTGACTGAAGTCTCAGCCTCAATCAGGCCCTTGAGTTCTGAATTTGTTCTTTTAAGCCCTCAGCTGTTAACCAGAAGGACAAAGAGTGAGTCAAGCGGACACATAAAAACAATCAACCGGGAAAGAACTTTCTGGTAATTGTGAAAATGGACTAATAAATGGAAACGTGCGACTAACTCGAATGATTTCCTTCATGGCATAATGGAGATGGTTGATGAAGGTAGTGCAGTTGATGCTGTGTATGTGGACTTTCGAAAGGCATTTGATAAAGTACTTCATAATAGTGTTGTAAGCAAAATAAAATCTCACAGAATTAAGGAAACAGCAGCAGTGTGGATACAAAGTTGACGAACAGAAAGCAGAGAGAAATAATGAGTGGCTGTTTTTCATGTTGGAGATTAATAGACAGAGGTGTTTCCCCAAATATTGGCATTTGGAGCACTGCTCCTTTTGTAATTTTAACAACCTGGACTCTGAAGAAACTTGATGCCATCCAGGACAAAGCAGTCTGCTTGATCGGGACCCCATTCACCAACCTAAACATTCACTCCCTCCACCACTGACACTCAATGACAGCAGTGTGTACTACACTACAGGGCCAGGACAGGAAATCAGAGGCCCCAGTGCTTCTCCTGTTTCCTGGCCCTTTATTCCACCCCCGCTCTCACGCTCTCTCAGAATTGAATCCGAGTCTCTGGTGCTGTGAGGCAGCAGTGCTAACCGTTGTTAGTTTGTTGGTATTTATTTGTGTGCAACCTATAGGTGGTCTCACTGTGACTGCTAAACTAACCAGAAAGTACAAATTTTACTTTAACAACATGGTGCAATATTCTTACTTTGACAGAAAAATATCCCATTAGTAGTTTGTAACACTTTGCAGATGATAACACTGATTTTGATGACTGCCTCAGCCCTCATTAACATGCTCTGAACATTGCACCAAATGGACATGACGACAATAAGTTCATATTTGGGGGAAAGGTTCAATGTTTGCAACCCAGAAATTCTGCACAAGATCTTTCCATTCTGTGGAAATAGAAGAAGACATTCTTCAGCCTGACAATATTCAATATAATTATTTTGCACAAGTGGTGTAATTGGATTTTGTTTTCTCAACAATAAGGGTAGAAATATCAAATGAATCCTGAGCAACAAAGTGCATTGATTGGAAAACGTAGCTTTCACTGTCAGTGAGAAGCATTGGAGCCCTCAGGTGTCTCTGTGCAACACAACTTTCATGAAATGAAGTGAAATGAAAATCGCTTGTCACAAGTAGGCTTCAAATGAAGTTACTGTGAAAAGCCCCTAGTCGCCACATTCCGGCGCCTGTTCAGGGAGGCTGGTAGGAGGCTGGTTATGAGGCCGGAGGACAAAGACTCAGTGACTCACAATTGTATCTGTGCTTTCTGAAGACTTTCTGACCAACTACAATATATTTTCAATATCTACTATGGAATGCAATTTTATTGCCATAATTTAATACCACACAAACCTCATAAAAGCACCAAGGTAGGCAAGTAAACAAAAGCAAAAGATTCAAGTCAATAGAAAAGACTCTTAAAAAGTGTGGTGTAAAACAGATCACTGATTCATTATGCCTCCATTGCGCATTTCTGTCCTGGAAATGTCACCCCACAAAGCCCACTCACAGTAAACTTTGATGAGCAACATAATAAGAGGAACTCCAGCCATGATTCCACTCTTTATTTGCAGGGTAATTATGGATGATAAAGGCCGTGTAGCCCAGTTCATCTCATCCATCCCAGAATGACATACAAACATAAATATTGGGAGGAGGAGCTGCTCTGTTATTTGAGAACATTGCTTACATTGTACCAGTGACGACAGTTCAACAGTATTTAACTGGTGTAAATAGTGATTTGGAACATTGTGGAAGGTGCTGTATAAATGTAGTTTTTGTCTCTTGCATTACACCCACGTGCGGTCAACAGGGTGACTGTAAAAATGGTGAAACTGGAGGCACAATGCGGATTCTCTGATGATAATTATAGCGCAATCAACTGATGTTAGGAAAGTGGCCACAAAGCAATCACTACATTTCTGAAAATACAATTCAAATCCATAACCTCCCCCAAGCCCCTCCCCCCTCCCCAACCTCCCCAACAATGCATGCTGCAATCCGTGTAGTGTCGGCACACCCACCTTGCTGTTAGGGAGGGAGTTGCAGGATTTTGACCCAGCGACAGTGAAGGAACGGCGATATATTTCCAACTCAGGATGGTGAGTGGCTTGGAGTGGAACTTCCAGGTGGTGGTGTTCCTTCGAAACGGCAGTGGTCGTGGATTTGGAAGGCGCTGTCTAAAGAAACTTGCAACAGTGCATCTGGTAGATGGTATACAAGGCTGCCGCTGTGCATTGGTGATAAACGGGGTGGCAATCAAAGAGCTGCTTTGTCCTAGATGGTGTTGAGCTTCTTGAGTGTTGCTGGAGCTGCACTCATCCAGGCAAGTGGAAAACATTCCATCACATTCCTGACTTGTACCTTGTCAATAGTGGACAGGCTTTGGGGAGTCAGGAGATGAGTTACTCACCGCAGGATTTCTAGCCTCTGACCTGTTCTGGTAGCCACCGTATTTACATGGCTAGTCCAGTTCCATTTCTGGGCAATGGTAACCCCCAGGATGTTGATGGTGGGGGACTGAGCAATGGTAATTCCATCCATTGAATGATGGCAACCAATTGTTCTAAAGTTACGAGGTTTGACTTACGATTTTTCAAGGAACTCCTCACAGTCTCCTCAAAGCTACCCGAAGGTCAGAAGTAGCAATGCATCAACTCAGTGAGATTGACACGAACACTTTGGTTCCAATTTTTTTTAAGGCAGTCTATGTCTCTGGCTCCTCTGTCTGGACGATCAGAAACTCCACTTCGAACATGGAACCCAGGCCTCGACTATCCCTAGGCCCAGGCGCTTGGCACCCTCTCTACCTCACTTCTCCTGCGGCCTGTCCATGCACAAGGTGCACAGCTGCAACTTGCCAAAGCTCCTTCGACAGCAGCTTCCAAACCATGGCCTCAACCCCTAGAAGGACAGGGGCAGCAGAGACCTGGGAATACCACCACCTGCAAGTTCCCCTCCAAGCCACACGCCAAACTGACTTGGAAATATATCGTCGTTCCTTCGCTGCCGCTGGGTCAAAATCCTGGAACTCCCTCCCTAACCACACTGTGGGTTGTGGCACACCACAGGGACTGCAGCGGTTCAAGAAGGCAACCCATCACCACCTTCCCGAGGACAATTAGGGATGGGTAATAAGTGTTGTCTTTGCCAGTGATGCCCACATCCGATGAAATAATTTAAAAAAACACAATTTTAAAGTTTGCAGATGTCATGACACTCTGAAATGTTGCAACTGATCATGTGGACAGTAACAAACTTCAGGAGAATGTCATGGACTTGGGCAGTCACATGGCCAGCCAATGAAACTGGCCACACTTGGAGTATTGTGTTCAATTCTGGTCGTCACACTACCAGAAGGATGTGGAGGCTTTAGAGAGGGTGCAGAAGAGATTTACCAGGATGTTGCCTGGTATGGAGGGCATTAGCTATGAGGAGCGGTTGAATAAACTCGGTTTGTTCTCACTGGAACGACGGAGGTTGAGGGGCGACCTGATAGAGGTCTACAAAATTATGAGGGGCATAGACAGAGTGGATAGTCAGAGGCTCTTCCCCAGGGTAGAGGGGTCAATTACTAGAGGGCAGAGGTTTAAGGTGCGAGGGGCAAGGTTTAGAGTAGATGTACGAGGCAAGTTTTTTACACAAAGGGTAGTGGGTGGCTGGAACCCGCTACCGGAGGAGGTGGTGGAAGCAGGGACGATAGTGACATTTAAGGGGCATCTTGACAAATACATGAATAGGATGGGAATAGAGGGATATGGACCCAGGAAGTGTAGAAGATTGTAGTTTAGTCGGGCAGCATGGTCGGCACGGGCTTGGAGGGCCGAAGGGCCTGTTCCTGTGCTGTACATTTCTTTGTTTGAAACTCAATGCAGAGAATCCATAGAAACACTGCAGACGAAGGCCATTTGGCCCGTTCAGTCTGCATCAACACTCCGAAAGAGCATCTGCCCTTTCCCTGTAACCCTGTAACCCCACCTAACCTGCACATCTTTGGACTGGGAGGAAACTGGAAAACCCGGAGGAAACTCACGCAGACACGGGGAGAACGTGCAGACTCCACACAGACAGTGCCCGAGGCCGGAATCGTGTGCCTGGTGCTGCGAGGCAGCCGTGCTAACCACTGTGCCACCGTGCCACCCAAGAGAAGTGGGAAGTGATACAGTTCATTTTGGAGGAAAAGGGAGGGGCAAGATGGAACAATCTTAAAGAGGGTGCTGGAACAGAGTTACCTGGGGGGTTGCTGTATAACCACAAATCTTTAAAGCAGGCAGGTAAAGCTGAGAAGACAGTTGAAAAAGCATTTGAGATCTTTGGATTCATTAGCAGAGGCATAGGGTGCGGAAGCAGGGAAATGACGCTGAACCTTTGTACCTCAGCCGTGGTACTGAGTTCAGTTCTCAGCGCCACACTTTAGAAAGGATGTCAAAGGCTTTGAAATGAGATGAAAACTGCTTATTGTCATAAGCAGGCTTCAAATGAAGTTACTGTGAAAAGCCCCTAGTCGCCACATTCCGGCGCCTGTTCGGGGAGGCTGGTACGGGAGTTGAACCGTGCTGCTGGCCTGCCTTGGTCTGCTTTCAAAGCCAGCGATTTAGACAGTTGTGCTAAACCAGCCCCTTAAGAGGACGCAGAACGGATTTACGAGAATGGTACCAGGGTTGAGGGACTTCAGTTATTGTGAGAGACTAGCAAAGCCGGACTTGTTCTCCCATAGCAGGGAAGGATAAGAGGAGGTCTGAGAACGGTGTTCAAATTTAAGAAGGGCTTTGAAAGAGTAAATAAGGAGAATCTGGCCTCGCTGGAGAGGGTATTCCTGGTCCCGCCGGCATCGTACCCCTGCCCATGTGTTTCCCGATGGTGTGAGTTGGCTTCAATGGGAAATCCCACTGACAGCGGCAGGCGCAGAGAATCCTGCCACTAGCGAGCGGCACGCCGCATCCCGCCGTCGGGAAAAACACGGCTGGGAGGCCGGATAATCCCGCTCACTGTTTCCAATGGCCAAAGGGTTGGTGGAAGCAGATAGTCACAACATTCGAATGGGAATTGGACGAATTCTGCAGGGCACCAGATTTATAGAGCAATGGGCAAGGAGCAAGGGTGTGGGACTAACTAGACTGCTCCTTCAAAGCTGTCACTGTTGGGATGGGCTGAACAGCCTCCTTTTGTTTGGTATTATTCTCTCATTCCACAGCTTTAATGTTAGGTCGAGATCTTGGATAAGGAATGAAGTTTATACAGGGAAAATAAACAAAGAAGGTTAATATTATCTGTCATAATTTCTGGTCACCAAGCCTGCATTGGGAGTTAATGAACCAAGTCACAATGGTTTACTGTTAAATCAATCAAATATTACATTCCAGCTATACCACATAACTACAGGGAGCAGCACAATTTAAAAGAGTGTGCATTCTATGTGTATTTCAATGTTTTTCGGGGCTGGATTAAAGGAAGATTTTGTCACAATGGTCGCCCAAAATAATGGAATAATATCATCGCTGTATCTGTTATGCAGCTGCCTGAGAACAACATCTCCTGGCAAATTACCAGTCGCTACAAGAAGTGAATGTTGAGGAGCACATATATTGGAGTCTAGTAATTATGATGTTCAGTGATTATCTTGGAGCACTCTGAGTAATGGGCAATTAATATTATCAGAAAAACAGATGTCTATGTGCTTTGTAATACTAACAGCAGGCACAAGCAGACTTTACAATGCAGCCCCTCCTTCCAATGTAACACTCTCAAATGGTCCCAAAAGAATAGAGTTTCTCACTGTTATTCACCTTCACTGTTTGCCATCACCAGAATTAATTAGCATTTTTTTTTTTTGCATTGCCCGCTCCCTCCTTGTAGCATTGCTGAGATTTATTAATGTGCAGGCGATGTCGCAACATCTTGCAATTGCATAGAGCTGTCTGTTGAAATGCCTCCAGTTGCTGTGGCAAGTGGCTCGGATCCAACAGTGGTTGTGCAGAATTTACTTCAGCAAACGGTCATGAATGGAACATGCAAATCTAGGTAGGCATAAAAAAAAAGGTCTGACTGCACTGAGAATTGACATTGGGTGTTGCTCTGAGCTGGTAGACGTATGGAATAGCAAATATGAATGTCTGGCTGACATGGCAACGGGCCAAGAAATCCGCAGAGACCGCCTCGTTCCACTATGTACGGGGAAATCCATTTCGCTCGTTTGACAGAGGGGCAACACATTGCGGTGCTATAACAATCGCAATAACGGATGCCAATGTTGAAAGAAAAAAAATGTTGATTAGATGCAGAGTTAAGTGTGTCTTGAATCAATAGTTTTAAAACCCACCTTTACTGTACCATCACGCCTCACTTCTGCCTGCCAGCACTTGAAGGTGACATTGAACCCAGGCAAAGGTTTGGTCGGATGAGGGATGTCGGGTTTTTTGTACGTGGTTTCTTGGCAGTCTCTGCCCCACTGACACAACAAGCTCAACAATCGGAAACCAAATGAGAGCCTTGAGCTTTCCACTGGTGAAAAGTAGTTCCAGTTCACGGGCTAATGAGGATCATAAAACAACTGGTCATAAACCCCACTGCTGGAAGGGTCCATGCATGTGTTATGAAGGCGCAAAGACCTGACATTTTTCCAGAAAAAACATTACATTGATTCAGATTTTGGCAGCAAATGTTTGGTCCTGTAAATCTTCCTGAGTTACAAAGGCAGAGTATATATTCTTGTTTGATTTAGCACGTATTTCTAAGGTATACTACCATAGTAGCAATTTGTAACTTTTGACTCCAAGCCTCTATCTATCATTAGCTACATTTACGTCGCCATGCACAGACCTTTAGAATTTATACAAAGCTTAACAACTCTTTGATGTTTTTCATTGACGTTTGTTCTTGGCACGAAAACCTTCACTACCACATGGCACTGACTGAACATTACCTAATCTCAGAGTTCCTGAGGGTCTACACCAGAGGTGGGGAATCTGCGGCCCATCAGTGTTAGTACTGCGGCCTGGGAGACAATTTGTTGACCGTTGCCCGCGTGCCGCATTGCCAGGTTCCACTGGGTTCTGCCCGTGCCGTTTTGTTCCTGGTGTAAAGTGATTCGCACATAAAGCGAGGCCACATGTTGTGTGCTGATTGCTCACATGTGTAATGTTCTTGACGGATGGCCTGATTTATATTACAAGAGCACTTGTAGCTAAAGCTATAAACAATTTATTAACATTAACTGTAGGTCAACTATATGTAAAACAACAGATGAATAACAGTATGAACATGCACAAGCAAGCTTTCTCTCTCAGCTCCCTAGTCAGTCTGAGGTCACCTGACTCTAACATTCACGTATTATACTAATGAGACTCTTAGTGGTCCATCGGTGAATTGCAACAAAACCATGATATCATGATATCCCCTTTCCTTTGAAGGAATAAATGAATATGTTACCATCAGTATAGTTACATGCGATATCACTAGCCTGTGAATCTTACAGTATTAATTTTCTTTTACATTTAAACTGTTTTAACAAATATATATATAGTCCAAATCTACAAATTAAGTCGATCAGGTTTTCTTCTAAATCTGGTTGATCTTCTCAAAGTTTGACTTTGCTGCTCAGAACTTGTAGATTCAATGTTCTCCATGACATTCTCATGCTCAGGTAATGCTGAACTATCTGACACTGCAGGTGACATTGATTCTGGCATTGATTGGTCATCCATCACATTGTTGTGAAAGTTTTCCCTGGTATTCAAAAGCGCGTGACAATTTCTTCTTAAAACCAACCCTTCCTCTGTCTGCACATTATAGGAACGAGTTGCTACTTCTTCAAGTGCAATGTTTTTTCTCGACCAATTGCCTGAATCTTTTATTCTCACAATGTCATCACTATTCAGAGGTGGAAAAGTTCCAAACACTCTATCATAGAACTGCTTTTGTTTTGTTTTAATGTTTTGCATTTCCTGCAGTACCACTGCATTCTCCTCTTTCTTTTCAAAAGTATGGAAATGTGGTACGCAACTTTCTATTCATGAGTAACCCTGCTGGCGATCTACCATGTGATAATGGTGACGCTCTGTACCTCATTAGTGCGAAATTTGGATCAGATTGGCTGTCCATTTCTTTCTTCAATAATTACTTGACAATATGTACACCTTTTTCGACTTTACCATTGGCCTGTGTGACATGATTGAAATCATAGGTGACTGCGAAGTGTTGCCACACTTTGCAGCTAAAACAACGACCGTTGTCACTCGCGCCGACTTGAGGGATTCCAGCATGGTAGCGCCGTGGTTAGCACTGTGGCTTCACCGCGCCAGGGTCCCAGGTTCGATTCCGGCTTGGGTCACTGTCTGTGCGGGGTCTGCACGTTCTCCTCATGTCTGCGTGGGTTTCCTCCGGTTGCTCCGGTTTCCTCCCACAAGTCCCGAAAGACGTGCTTGTTCGGTGAATTGGACATTCTGAATTCTCCCTCAGTGTGCCCAAATGGGCGCCAGAGTGTGGCAACGAGGGGATTTTCACAGTAACTTCATTGCAGTGTTAATGTAAGCCTACTTATGACACTAATAAAGTAGTTATTATTATTATTATCTAGGTGAAAGAGATCCATAGTTACTTTCTGCCATGGTGCCGGAGGTAAATCAGATATTTGCATAGGTTCCCTTGTTTGCTTGCAACGATGCGTCTGGCACGTGTCACAACAACTGACCATCTTGTCAATATCCTGGTTTATACCTGGCCAATAAACAGAGTCATGAGTTCTCCATTTATACTTCTCAATCCCGAGATGTCCTTCCTGTATCTTCTTAAGTACATCCTTGCAAAGAGATTGAGGTGTAACTATGGTGTTCAAATGAAGCACCACTCCATTAATGATACTGAGTTCAGATCTTATATTGTAGAACCCCGGTCGGGATTCTGTGATCCTGAGGCTAAGTGTTGACGCCGTCGGAAACGCCGTCGCAGTTTCCCCCACAGGGAGCCAGCACGGCAATGGAGCAGTTCACGCCGCCCCAGCTGCTGATCCCAGCGTCAACTGGGTGCCGCGGGGTCCGCGCATGCGCAGTGGCACCGGCGCCAACGCGCACATGCAGTGGCTTCCTTCAACGCGCCGGCCCTGACGCAACATGCTACAGCGTGGGGCTACAGCGGCCTGTGCAGAAGAAAGGAGGCCCCCAGCCTGAGAGGCCGACCCGCCGATCGGTGGGGCCTGATCGCGGGCCAGGCCACCGTCCCCCCACAGGCCACAGGCCCCCCACAGGCCCCACCCCGACCCTTCCACGCCGAGTTGCCGCCGGCTGAGAGCAGGTGTGGATGGCGCCGGCGGGGCTCGAGAATCGGCCGGCCGTGTAGAGCGGCCCCCGACCGGCGTCGCGCTAACCACACTGGCGCCAATTGCGCCGATTCTCTGCTCTGCGTGAGAATCGCGGGCCGGCGTCGGGGCAGCGTGGCGCGATTCGCGCCGGTCGCGGAGATTCTCCGGCCTGGCCCAGGCTGAGGGAATCCCGCCCCCCATACATTGACTGCCGGGCCAGTATGAGTTGATGTTCCTCATCACCTCTTGAACAGATTGATCCATCCTGGTCTCTTCTTGGATCTCACGTAGTTTTGTATCTGATACAGGTAGTATTGTGGAAATAAGATTGACATGCAAATCTATACCTTCAGCAATTTCACTAATAATAATTATTATTATTATATAATGACATATATATTAATAATAAAGGGGCTGGTTTAGCACAGTGGGCTAAATAGCTGGCTTGCAATGCAGAACAATGCCTGCAGCGCTGGTTCAATTCCCATACCGGCCTCCCCGAACAGGCACCGGAATTTGGCGACTAGGGGCTTTTCACAATAACTTCATTGAAGCCTACTTGTGACAATAAGCTATTATTATTATTATTATTATTATTAATAATCTTTATTGTCACAAGTAGGCTTACATTAACACTGCAATTAAGTCACTGTGAAAAGCCCCTCGTCGCCACATTCCGGAAACCCACGCAGACACGGGGAGAACGTGCAAACTCCGCACAGGCAGTGACCCAAGCTGGGAATCGAATGATTGGCTTTGGCACCAGTGTCTAACTTCAATTGGACCACTGTACTGTTCACTTCAAGCGGTTGCCGCCGTTTGTCCTTATCAACTGCATTTATGTTAAATGGCGCATCAGTTTGCATTTTTTAAAATGCTGGAGAATTTTTTGATGTCTCCAAAAACCTATTCTTCTCTGTTATTACCCCAACGAACAATGATGTTTCATCACTGGAGACTGTGTCTTCCACTGTGCTGACTGATCTGGGGTTGAGCTTAGAGTAACAATTCCGAACAACGGGATTTCTTTCCTTTGAAGCTGGAACAAAACTTGCCAAATGCTGGACACTGCCTTCATTTGTGCCTTTGACCACACCTTTTACACAGAAACACTTTGTCCTGATCTTTAACCTGTTTGTTGGTGTGCGAGGAGCTGCCGGAACCTTCCCGCCTTTTTTCAGAAGTTTCCCGCCCTTTTGGAAAAAGTGCTTTCCTTCATTAAAGAACAAAGAACAATACAGAACAGGAACAGGCCCTTCAGCCCTCCAAGCCTGCACCGATCACGTGTCCTATCTAGACCAACCGCCTGTATCCTTCTATACCCCGTCTGTTCATGTGCCTATCCAGATGTGTCTTAAAGGTCGCTAACTTATCTGCCTCAACCACCTCACTTGGCAGTGCATTCCAGGCCACCATCACTCTCTGTGTAAAGATTTTCCCCGTACATCTCCACCGAACCTTTCCCCCCTCACCTTGAACATGTGCCCCCTTGTAATTTTAATTTCCGCCTTCAACTGCTCACCCTTCCACTGCTACCCTCTGTCTTCAATGGCCAAGCCAGTTCTGAATCCATCCAGCTAGTTCACCCCTGACCCCATATGATTTAATATTTTGCAACAGCCTACCATGAGGGACCTTATCAAATGCTTTACTAAAGTCCATGTAGACAACATCCCCAGCCCTTCCCTCATCAATCATTACTGAGAAATATTTTAGAATGCCGTGCTGCTGGCTCGTGAGCCTGGCAAATCTTAACTGTTTGTTTCATGGACAGTTTGATTCCTCAGCAACCGTTGCTTCAACTGTCCACATTACCATAAAATCTGAGACTCATTGGTGGCTTCAATGACTCCCTGTGGTTCACTCTTGCAGTCTGCAAAATCATCAAATCTCTGTGGACCTCGTGGCTTCACTCCATGATGTGATAGTTTTTTCTCAGTGTTTAATACCATCCAACTCTGGTACCATGTGGTGTTCCTGTCAGATGTCGGGTATCGGATGGCCTGATTTGTATTACAAGAACACTTGTAGCTAAAGCTATAAACGATTTATTATCATTAACTGTGGGTCAAGTATACACAAAACAACAGGTGAATAACATAATGAACATGCACAAGCAACCTCTCTCTCTCAGCTCCCTCATCAATCTGACTCAACATTCACTTATATACTAATGAGACGCCTAGTAGTCAACACAACTATGATATCACTAAACCTTTCACTGTGAGAGCCAAGCACTCTCCCTGCGTCCAATCAAGTGTAAATATTTTTTTTTTTTTTTGTCGTTTGAAGTTGACGACAGTTCTATTAATGTATGAATGATTAAACATTGTCTATAACTCATTATGAAATATTCGGCGCATATTAAATTCATTCAATCTTATTCTTGGGGTCATAGATCGTGAACAATCTAGCAGCCGGCTGGGCTGAAGGAGGGCCCCGAATGCGGCCCGCTCACTAGCCTAGATTGCCTATCACTGATCCACAATTTACCTCAGAAAGGAATTCTCTATCGATGCCTCTTCTCGGCGATGCATTTCCCCTTCCCAATGTCCAATTCATGATTGGTCTGTTTAAGCAGGTCCTCCCCACCCCCACCTCCTCCACCCCGACACATGCGTGTGCAACCCCCCCTCCTTTGAACTCCATCTAGTGGTTGAAATGAGAACTGGCATCAGTCGCCCAAAGATGGACAATCTGTCCGGTTCAGGCTTTCCGACTGCGAATCCAGTGTTCCGCTCGTCAGTAGGGCTATTGGGCAATCTCGAACACAAGAGCCCTGCAGAAAATGTATGACGAGGGACTGAACAGGAACCCATTGACTCCTTGCACCGGGAGAATTATGATGAAAGAAACACTGTCTTAGAGAGGCAATCTGTACAGTCTCGGGACTTAAACATCTCTTCTAACATTGACACAAAGTCTATAGAGCTGCAGTCTTTCATTTAGTTAACTGGCAGTTCAAAGGTTCCTTTAGCCATTTTAATATTAAGAAAAAATTCTATGACCATTTAGCCTAGATAAATTATAGCTAAGTGAGTGCCATAGAACCCATTAGATTCTTGCTTTTAAGGTGGATCGGGTCCAAACAGAGAATAAAAGGCTTTTATTCGGATCATCTTAGATTACAGAAACTGAGACAGAGTTGAAGTGATGACAAGGTCAAAAATATATAAGAGAAAAATTAGAAGTTACATACCACAGTGAGCACTTAAAAAGCTAACCTGGCACATCAAACATCATAAAGCACATTCCGAGTGTATTAACATCAGCCCACAAAAAAGAGGAAGGCATGAATAATTCCTTGTGTTGGATGAGGAACAATTCAGGCTTAAGGTGTTTAGTTACCGTGCCTTTTGCACTAGTTTTCCACTTGATCTAAATAAAAACAAACAGTTGCTTTGAATCATCACTGGTTGGGGAGAATAATTTGGCAAAATGTCCATCAATCATTCGGCAGGGCCTTCGAGCTTTTGCAGTGCGTTTCGAAGTCCATTTTCGGCTGATATAGAAAACATTTAATCGTACTGAAAGATGCTTCGGAAGTCGAGAATGGGGCTATTTTTAATTTGCTTTTTTTCTTTAAAAAATTGCTGCGGCATTGCTTTCGGCAATGTTTTTTGCTGCTAATTCCGTTTCACCATCAGTTTTGGATCGAGCCCTGGATCCACCCTGCCTCCGCTCTGTCACTTTGTGCACCTGCAATGGTTAAATTGATCGGCACTGGGGCAAACCTATGTCACGGGTATGAGTCAACATCCGAGTCTGAGATGCTTATTATCTTGATCAGATGGCTATCGGAGGCTCATGCTTTTTGGGGTGTTGATGAGATGGAAACCTTATAAAATGCAGCTGCTCAGGAAAACAACAAGAAAGAATGTCACACGGCACTTAAACTATAATTGATATGACACAAAGACGACACTAATCCGCAGCAACTAAGCTGAATTCATTGCAAAAACATTCTCATTAATGCAGGGATTTAAAATTAATATCCATTTGCGAGCCAGCTCACATTGATTGATTTCCTACATCGGACTAAAAAAAATGTTTTAAAATTGGTTTTCTGTCAGAAATACAACACATGCAAACATCTTGAGAAGTTAACGCATGTTTTTCGCGACACAGTGCTCACAAAGGAAGACTTTGGCAAGCTGCGGCATGTTTGCAACAATGCCCCATGCGTGAAGACTTTGATATTGGTCTCTGAGGTATGACTGGGTCGAGGTGCTAACGGACCGTGGTGTCCCTTCTGAGAGTTGCCAGTTGGCAACTTCATTCCCTGGCGAGAAGTTTGGGGTGGGGCGGGGGTGCAAAAGTGGGGTGGACATGGATCCGTGTGCCTGTGAAGGGCTGGCTCCCAAGAATGGGTTCCAGGCCGTGTCTGTACATCCTGTACGACTGGCATATGTCCCACAGTTGTTTCACCAAAATGTTCAGCTTGGTTACACCTCATCGCAGTCGGATGATACAGTCCCCTGCAGACAGGCGTGATGGTGCATAGGCCTGCATGTTGCAGGAGGGCATGTTTGCTGGCAGACATACCTGCCACAGACAGGGTTAATTCTGAATGGATCTATAATGGCTGTCATCCCCACTGTGGTCTTCCAGGTTTTCTGCCCAGAACCTCGGCCTGGACCAGAACAACTAGAAACTCCCTATGGCTTCTAATCTGCTTCATTATAAACTGGAGCTTGTGGGTCAATTGTGAGTTCAGGTACACTTTATGTTGACTCGCACTTTGATCGTCCAATGATAGTTGTGGAAAACCTGACTTCCATGTTCCCCTCCTGGGCCTGTTCCCACGTACCATTCACGCTCTATGAGTTGGCTTTTAATCCAGGAGCAAACACACTGAGGCCTTCTGTGGATTTATCAGCCTCTTGGATTGAGTTTGCGTTGGACTTTTGTTTTCTTGGAGCGTGGCTGGCTGAGTGCTGGAGGTGATGTTTTACTTTCGAAATGGGTCAGGCTGAGTGAGGTGAAACCTGTTTGCCATTAGTTGAAAGAACTGATCCGGCCTGCTGATGAATGTCTTAGTATCCGTCCACTGTGCATGTATATTCCCAATTGAGGCAAATTTGGGAGTGACTGATAGGCCCTGGATGTTTTTAAAGGAGTTGCAGAACTATTTCCAGGTGACTAACATCATTATTATTAAGGAGCACTTTTGGGTCTTTATTAGTCTTTTATTGGGTTTTAAACATAAAAGAAGCAGAACTTTATCAGATCATGAAATAATATTGTAAGGAGACTTATTAAAGAAGGAAAATTGGAGCTTGTTTAATTTTTAAAGACATTTCATAGGTTCTCATATCTGTGGGCGGTCATTCTGCACTCTCACTTCAACTCTGAGGGGAGACACAATGGAACTATCAGGAGAATAGCATAAATGGCTGTCTTCAGCTATTGATTTCCCTGCGATTGGTGAGGGGGCGGACGGCGTGGGGTCTGATCTCCTGAGAAACCTGACTTGCTGTGCAGCTCTAGATCTCGCTGAGAGACCACCAATCCCTGCTCCATCACCTGCAGAGAGAGTGGAAGATATGGGGCTGGATTCTCAGTTTTGGGGACTATGTCCCCACGCCGTCGTAAAAACTGTGGACTTTCACACCAGAAAACTGGCGGGCACACAGTGCTCCATGGCGGACTCAGACCGCGGAGCTGGACCCTAAACATAATGCTCCCGATTGGCCGTGCGCCCGGGCAAGGGCAAGATGGCGCCGGAGGCGAGGCGACTCTCTGCGAGCTCTCCCCAACAGATCCACTTTTTACTTAACTTATACTCGTTCTAATCTTTTAAAATTTAATTCTAAAACTAACAGTATTACTAACCTCTCTCTTTTATCTTCTCTTGCAGGCTTGAACATCCTCCGAGGCACGTGGAGACCTTTTGACCCAACCCGACCTGACCACCACGACCTGGAAGTGGATCGGGCCCAAACCGGAAGTGAAGCCCCGACCTCGATTTGGAGCCGACCCAGACCTCGGAGCTCCCAACCCAGCCTAACAACCGACTCCAGCCCCCGGATCGCCCAGCCCAGTCCCCGGAGCTCCCGACCCGACCCCCAACGATGAGACCCAGCCCAACTCGACCCCGAGAGACCCGCCCAGCGACCCGACCCGGAGAGGCCCGCCCAGCAGCCCGAACTACTTGGAGATGGAAGAAAGAAAAAAATCCACGTGGAGGCCCTACCGGACCTACTTCAAGACCCGACCCCAGGAGCGCCAGGGAGGGAACAGACCATGGGACTCAGCCCAACCTGCCTCAAAAAACCCCTGCCCACGACCCAGGGCCCCCGAAATTGCGGAGATCCCGCGCAAGGACCCGAACGCGCTGCAAGGTATTCCCGTGTCTGCAGAATGCCGAGACCCATCCAGATCGTAAACATGGCCCTCTAGCAGCCCCTCTACCTCAACCAGTGCCCAGTATCCTACCAGACCCGACCCCGGAAACGTAACCAGTGCCCTGGTCCCCGCTAGCTCCCTGGACCCCGCCAGACGCAACCACCTACATTCCACAAGGTCAAACTTCTCCCATCGGATCCCAGGACCATCCAGCCACAGCCGCCGACCGAGGAAGCGAGGGAAATGCGGCAGTCTGCAGGTTAGACTGAAACAATGCGGTTTCAAGACCCCTCTCCCCAGCATACTCCTGGCAAACGTCCAAGTGATTGAAAACAAGCTGGATGAACTTAACGTCAGACTTACCTCTCAGAGGGAAGTAAGAGACTACTGTGTGCTCTGTTTCACAGAGACATGGCTCACCCCAGCCTCACCGGACTGTGCCATACAACCTGAACGCTTCTCAATTCACCGGGCAGACCGCACCGCGTCATCAGGCAAAGCGAAGGGTAGAGGGGTTTGCCTCCTCATCAACTCCTCCTGGTGCTGGGATGTGGCGACTCTGGCGACCTACTGCTCCCCAGACCTGGAATACCTGACCATGAAGTGCCGCCCATACTATCTTCCACGTGAGTTCACTTCAGCCATTATCACAGCGGTCTACATCCCACCCCAGGCAGTAGTGAGGAAGGCGCTGGACGAGCTATACCCAGTTATAAACAACTATGAAACAGAACACCCGGAGGCCTTGTTCATCGTGGCCGGAGACTTCAACAAGGCCAACCTCAAAAGTGTACTGCCAAAATTCCACCAGCACATCTCCTGTCCCACCAGAGGGCGACAACACTCTTGACCACTGCTACTCAAAAATCAAGGGCGCCCACCGTTCCATCCCCCGACTGCACTTTGGGAGATCAGACCATAAGACAGTGCTCGTTCCCCCGGCATACAAGCAGAAACTCAAGCGGGAGAATCCAGCTGAGAAGGTTGTGCAGTGCTGGTCCGAGTAAACAGAAGAGCTCTTATGTGACTGCTTAGAGACAGTGGACTGGTCCATATTTAAGAACTCAGCGACCAACTTAAATGAGTATGCCACCACTGTCACAGACTTCAGCAGCAAATGTGTGGACGACTGCGTGCCAAAGAAAGCAGTACGTACGTTCCCCAACCGGAAACCATGGCTCAATCGCGAGATTGACTCCCTACTGAAGGACAGATCTGAGGTTTTCAAGTCAGACGACCCTGACCTATACAAGAAATCCAGGTACGACCTCCGCAAAGCCATCCGAGATGCCAAGAGTGAATATCAAACCAAGCTAGAGTCACAGACAGGCCCTCGGCGATTATGGCAAGGACTAAACAACATAACGGGCTACAAAGCGAAGCCGAGCAATATCTTTGGCAGCAGCGCACCTCTCCCCGATGAACTCAGTGCATTCTATGCTCGGTTCGAGCAGGTAACCACCAATCCGCTGTCGAGTGCCCCAGCAGCCCATAATTCACCCATACCCACCATCAAAGCTTCCGAGGTCAGATCGGCCTTCCTGAATGTGAACCCTCGGAAGGCGACGGGCCCGGATGGAATCCCTGGTTGTGCACTCAGAGCCTGCGCGGACCAGCTGGCAGAGGTATTCGCGGACATCTTTAACCTGTCCCTACTACACTCCGAGGTCCCCAAATGCTTCAAGGAGACCACCATTATACCGGTGCCAAAGAAGAACCAGGCTACGTGCCTCAATGACTACCGTCCGGTGGCCCTGACTTCAGTCGTAATGAAGTGCTTCGAGAGGTTGATCATGAAGCGCATCACCTCCATACTCCCAGAACGCCTTGATCCACTGCAATTCGCATACCGTCGCAACCAGTCCACAACAGACGCCATTTCCCAAGCCCTACACTCATCCCTAGAGCATCTCGACAACAAGGACTCCTACATCAGACTCCTATTTATTGACTACAGCTCCACCTTCAACACCATAATCCCAGCCAAGCTCATATTAAAGCTCCAAAGCCTAGGGCTTGGCTCCCCACTCTGCAACTGGATCCTCGATTTTCTGACCAACAGACCACAATCAGTAAGAATGAACAACAACACCTCCTCCACAATAGTCCTCAAGACCGGGGCCCTGCAAGGCTGCGTACTTAGCCCCCTACTCTACTCCCTGTACACACACGACTGCGTGGCAAAATTTGGTTCCAACTCCATCTACAAGTTTGCTGACGATACGACCAGAGTGGGCCGGATCTCGAATAACGATGAGTCCGAATACAGGAGGGAGATAGAGAACCTAGTGGAGTGGTGTAGCGACAAAAATCTCTCCCTCAATGCCAGCAAAACTAAAGAGCTGGTCATTGACTTCAGGAAGCAAAGTACTGTACACACCCCTGTCAGCATCAACGGGGCCGAGGTGGAGATGGTTAGCAGCTTCAAATTACTAGTGGTGCACATCTCCAAAAATCTGTCCTGGTCCACCCACGTCGACGCTACCACCAAGAAAGCACAACAGCGCCTATACTTCCTCAGGAAACGAAGGAAATTCGGCATGTCCACATTAACCCTTACCAACTTATACAGATGCACCATCGAAAGCATCCTATCAGGCTGCATCACAGCCTGGTATGGCAACTGCTCGGCCCAGGACCGCAATAAACTTCAGAGAGTCGGGAACACCGCCCAGTCCATCACACGAACCTGCCTCCCATCCATTGACTCCATTTACACCTCCCGCTGCCTAGGGAAAGCGGGCAGCATAATCAAAGACCCCTCCCACCCGGCTTACTCACTCTTCCAACTTCTTCCATCAGGCAGGAGATACAGAAGTCTGAGAACACGCACGAATAGACTCAAAAACAGCTTCTTCCCCACTGTCACCAGACTCCTAAATGACCCTCTTATGGACTGACCTCATTAACACTACACCCTGTATGCTTCATCCGATGCCGGTGCTTATGTAGTTACTTTGTATATGTTGTGTTGCCCTATTATGTATTTTCTTTTATTCCCTTTTCTTCTCATGTACTTAATGATCTGTTGAGCTGCTCGCAGAAAAATACTTTTCTGTATACGAATACGAATTCGGTCCCGATTTCGTGCGGGGAAACGGATTCTCCACCCCGGCGCCGGCCACGATTTCGGCGTTGGGGTGCGGAGAATGCAGCCCGGGATTGCAGTACACTTTGGTAATTCTCCACTGTCTCTTAAAGTAATGATATGGAGAAGTATTTGTAAAAGTTCAGGAGGCCCCAGAAGGTAAATCGAAAAGAGGTTTCATTCGACAACAAAAGTAAAGACCTCAACGCGACTTACAGCTCCAAGGTCCAGACGGGACTACCATTCCAGCCTGCCCAGCCCGGGCTTGATTTTATGAAGTGATTTCCGCAAGCCCCTGCTCATGGGCCTCCGCCCACTAGCGGGAGAGCTCGTATTCCACAAGCCCCATGGGGAGATAAATTGGGGTGCCCCTGTGGGTCACGTGAGGGTTATTACATCCCTTCCCTCAAACGTCCGCAGGTCCATCGATCCTGCTCTCTTCACTACAGTCCCGGGGATCTGCTGACTCTGTCCCCGAAATTTCGAACGTGGACCAGGTCCCCAGCTTTAACCCCTCTGTTGCACATTCAATGTTGGTGCTACTTATTCTGAAGGCTCTGCTTCTTCTCTACCTTCCCCTCGAGGTTTGGGATCATTAAACATAGGCGGGTTCGGAGCCGTAGATCCATCAATAACCTGCCGGTGCTACCCTGGTGGTAGCATGTGGCACAGGTAAACAGGAATCGCGCCAGCTTTCTTATAACTGACCCTGCAGTTTTTCTCATGCCCAGATAAATATCTGGACTGCCCGTTCTGCCAGGCCATTGGAAGGTAGGTGACATGGGGCAGCTCTGGTGGTGTTTCACCCCATCAGCGTGCATAAATCCTTGAAATTACTCACTGGTAAAGGGGGTCCCATTGTCAGTGACAATCGCCCCACGGGAATCCCATGGGTGCTGAAGGACTGGAGCAACTTTTCTATGGTGGCATGGGAAGTGGTGGAAGACATTCTGTACATATCCATCCACTTTGAGTGAGCGCCAATCAGGAGCAGAAACATTGATCACAAGAAGGACCCAGCAAAGTCGGGGTGTAATAACACCCAGGGATGCTCTTCTAGGTTATCCAAGTGTTCCTTCTCGGCGGCTCCTGTGAAAGTACATTGTCCAGGTACACAGCCACCCAGGGGAGCCCTTGGAAGATGTTTTCCATCCCTTGCTGGAAGGTTGCACCCACCGATGACACCGCGAGCCCAGGCCAGGTGTACCCGTATAGCCCACGGCGGGTGTTGATGGTGACGTATTTTCTAGACACTGCGTCTAATTTCAGCTGGAGGTCCACATGGCTTATGTCCAGCTTCGCGAAGGAGTGACCCCAGCTAACTTTGAATACAGGTCCTCGACACATGGCATGGGGTAGCTGTCCAGGAGGAGGCCTTGCTGATACTCATTACAGTCGGCACACAGGCGAATGGGCTTGTCTGGCTTCAGCACAGGGACTACTAGTGCTGCCCACTCTGCAAACTAAACCGGGCGTATGATGCCCAGGTTCTCCAGCATCTCAGCTCATCATCCACCTTCGCCAGCAGGGCCTATAGGACCAGACGGGCCCGAAGGTATTTGGGCTGGGCCGCTTGATCAATGTAGATTTTAATCATAGGCCCCTTTATCTTTCCCAGGCCGTCCTAGAAAACCTCCGGGTACTTTCCCAGGAACTTTGTACAAACCACCAGTACCCATCTGGAAGATTTGTTGCTAGTCTCAGTGGAGTCGTAACCAATCGTGGCCAAACTGTTTGGGTCCTAGTCCCTGCACCACTACCAATGGTAGACAGACTGACTGCTATCATGGGTAACCGGGGCCATTGTGGCCCCAATGACGGTCAATGATTCTTTGGTGTATGTTGCCAGCTTTGCCTAGGTATCCCAATAGTTGAAGCAGCAGCTACTGTATCAATTTCCATATCCAAGGAGTGACCATTAACATGGAGCGTTGTCCTTATTGGGGCTACTTTGGTGGCCCTGATACAGTTTAACTGCATGAATTCATCTTCCTTGTGCAAAGCCCTGGCTCAAGGTGCATGTGTCACCTGGCCAGGGCGACGCATTCACTGGCGATTCTTGTTGTCTCAGCCGCCATGATTTCTGTGACCGCAAGTGCAGCACAGATATGGGTATTCCTCCCTATCCTCTGAGGAGATGTCCCATCGGATTGTGGAGGCCCTTGGTCAACGGACCTGACTAGAGCACTGTTTTGAAGGGGACTGAGTCGTGTAGGTCTTATCCATGGTGGGTGTCACACGTCAGAATGGGGGTGGGCGAACACTGTGCAAGTCATAGTCCATAGGACCCTGGAGTTCCTGAATCCCTTTTTCCACATTCTCGCAGGAAAGCAACAACTCTATGGCCCATTTCAGATCCAAGGATGGTCCCGCGAACATCTTACTTTGGGTCGCCATTATTATTTATGCCGCACACCAACCAATCTCTCAACATCTAAGGGAGGGATGGATCATGGCCACAGTGCTCGGCTAACCTCCAAAGACGTGTCAAAAGCTCCATACCGATTCCCCAGTGCTTCACCTGGCCATATTAAAGCGGTATCTCTGCATGATTACTGACGGCTTGGGGCCATAATGATTTGCGACAAGTTTTAAGAGTTTCTTTTAGGTTTTAAATCCCGGAACCTCTGGGCAGGTGAGGCTCCTAATCACACTGAAAGTCGGGGCCCGACAGGCGGTCAGAAGTATTACCTTTTGCTGGTCATCTCCAACAGTATCATTTTCCGAGAAGAAATACCACATCTGTTCTGTATATTGGGCCCAGTCTTCCTCCCAGGCCTGCATCAAAGGTCTCCAGCCTTCCAAAAAGCAGCATTTTTAAAGTTTTACAGGTCTCGTGCTGGGAAATTCTGGTGCGGTCAAGACGTTCAGGATCGCAGCTGCTTTTTTCCTCGTCGCCAGTATTAAGGCTCAGTGTTACAACCCACTCGGAGATCACGGGGTGTGGACCATCTGGTTCCCTGTGACCTCCACGGAATACATACTCCCCCAGTAACGGGGCAGTGCTTCCCCTTGAACGAGGGGAGCCCTCCTAGTATAAAAACCCTGACCTGGGTGCAGGTCAAGGAGGGAGACCCTTCGGGGAGAGGAGAGTTATTGTGTACCTTGAATAAATCAGCATCCAGCCAACAGTCCCATGTGTGTTCACTCTGAGTGGGCGCTACACTCAGGACGCCCAAGAAGTTAAATCCAAAAGAGGTTTAATCTGACAATAAATGTAAAGGCTGAGGCTTACAGCTCCAACGTCCCAAACGGGGCTTCCGTTCTAGCCGGTTCCAGACTCGGCAGGTTTTTATAGGTCGATTGCCACGAGCCCCAGCTGGTGGGTCTCCGCCCCACTAGTGGGGGAGTTCGTAGTCCGCGAGCCCCACGGGGAGTTAAATTGGGGAGTCCCCATGGATCTGGTGAGGGTTATTACAATGTTGTTTTCCATGTGGGATCAGTGACCTGTTAATCATACTCACTGCAAACGGGGAAAAGGAAATATGCCTTGGGAACGTGCATCCTCCTGCTACCTCCTTAGAAGGAATGCCTTCCACTGACTCCGAGTGAATGTGAACCAGCAAATGTTGTTTGAAGGTTGTTAGGGACTTCATGACATTAGTGTCTCCCTGGTGCCTCGCTGTAAGGTCCCCAGGGGCACTGCTTTGTTTTCCCTCTGAATGTGACACAAGTTGACATTGGCAAGGTCAGCTCAGTAAGTCTTAGGTATATATGCAGCTTAAATTTTCTATACAGCTGTGCCTGCTCTTATGAAAATGTTATAAGACACCTCTAGAAAAGGTCACCACCTTCATTCTCACTGCTTTGCACATTTTCTTCGACTTTATTTCTTCATGAAACATGGGCAACTTTGGCTAGGCCGGCATTTATTGCCCATCGCTAATTGCCCCTGAGAATAGCACAGTGGTTAGCACTGTTGCTTCACAGCACCAGCGTCCCAGGTTCGATTCCCGGCTTGGGTCACTGTCTGTGCGGAGTCTGCCCGTTCTCCACGTGTCTGCGTGGGTTTCCTCTGGGTGCTCCGGTTTCCTCCCACAAGTCCCTGAAAGACGTGCGTGTTAGGTGATTTGGACATTCTGAATTCTCCCTCTGTACCCGAACAGGCGCCGGAATGTGGCTACGAGGGGCTTTTCACAGTAACTTCATTGCAGTGTTAATGTAAGCCGACTTGCGACAACAAAGATTATATAGAAGGTGGTGGTGATAAGCCATCTTCTTGGATTGTGGTCGTCCATGTGGTGTTGGTGCACCCAGGGCACTGTTGGGGGCGGAGTTCCAGAATTCTGACCCAGCAACGGTAAAGGAACAGCGATATATCTCCAAGGCAGGCTGGTGTGTGGCTTGGAGGAAAACTTACAGGAGGTGGGGTTCCCCTGCATCTGCTGCCCCTGTTGTTGGTTCAAACACATCAGATCGCCACTGCTGGAAAACCTTCTCATCCAAGTTGCAAAAAAATGACTCCGGGCGGGATTCTCCATCCTGCCTCGCCCAGATCGCATTCCCTGATGGGACGGAGGATCAGGCATTGGGGCAAAATCGGGGTCTATGCCTGCCGCCAGCCCAATCGCGATGCTTCGAGCCCCCGCTGGCAGAGTGAACTAAGTCCATGCCACGCGCCGGCGGAAGTACGGAAATGGTTCTTAATGACCTATTTGCATCCATTCAGCGGGCCCGGCTCCCTATGCTCCTGCTCGCAGCGATATTCCCATCCCCGCAGTTGGGAATCACATGAGCATGGATTACTTGTAGTCTCTACAACATGGCTCTGGTTAGTGGACCTCGTGGTGGGTTGCCCCCTTGGCCCACAGCGAGGTCCACCATGCCAATACCAAGGTGGTTTAGACCATCCGAGTCCATCTGAGGGTCACCAAACCGGGGCAGTGAGATGAATTGCAGATGTAACACATATCTTGAAGCCCCACGTGTCCATTCCTGGAAGGAGAGCAGCTGTGACCTGCATCTGGCTCACACAGATCCATTAGCTGCTAGTCATTCATAGCTTTTCAGTAGTTGTCTCTGATTGACAGCTTGTAAAAAACATCTGCAGCTTTGATCCATTCAACTCCATTCATGGTTTAATGGCCTAAGTACTGAAACCCCAATGTTTCTAAACATGATCCACATCAAAGAGAGGTAAGTGCAGCAAAATCACAAGCTTGAGTGATAGGAACGCACTTACCTGGATCCTGATACTCATAGGCAATGCTCAGGAGTGTATCGATATTTACAGGCAGTACCCAGGAGTGTATTGATATTTACAGGCAGTGCCCAGGAGTGTATTGATATTTACAGGCTGTGCCCAGGAGTGTATTGATATTTACAGGGAATACTCAGGAGTGTATTGATATTTACAGGCAGTGCCCAGGAGTGTATTGATATTTACAGACAGTACCCAGGAGTGTATTGATATTTACAGGCAGTGCCCAGGAGTGTATTGATATTTACAGACAGTACCCAGGAGTGTATTGATATTTACAGGCAGTGCCCAGGGGTTTATTGATATTTACAGGGAATACCCAGGAGTGTATTGATATTTACAGACAGTACCCAGGAGTGTATTGATATTTACAGACAGTACCCAGGAATGTATTAATTTTTATGGGAAGTACTCAGGAGTGTATTGATATTTACAGGGAATACCCAGGAGTGTATTGATATTTACAGACATAACTCAGGAGTGTATTGATATTTACAGACAGTGCCCAGGAATGTATTAATATTTACAGGCAGTACTCAGGAGTGTATTGATATTTACAGGGAATACCCTGAGTGTATTAATATTTACAGGCAGTACTCAGGAGTGTATTGATAGTTACAAGCAGTACCCAGGAGTGTATTGATAGTTACAGGCAGTGCCCAGGAGTGTATTGATATTTACAGACAGTACCCAGGAGTGTATTGATATTTACAGAAAGCATTCAGGAGTGTACCTGTATTTACAGTGAGTATCCAGGAGTGTATTGATATTTACCTGCAGTACTCAGGAGTGTATTGATATTTACCTGCAGTACTCAGGAGTGTATTGATACTTACTGGGAATACACAGGAGTGTATTGATGTTTACAGGCAGTGCTGTCGTGTGTATTCATATTGACAGAGAACATCCCGGAGTGTGTTGATAACTACAGAGAGTACCCAGGATTACATTGTTATTTACAGAGAGTGTCCAGAAGTGCATTAATATTTACAGCGAGCACCCAGACATGTATTGGGCAGCACGGTAGCACAAGTGGATAGCATTGTGGCTTCACAGCACCACGGTCCCAGGTTCGATTCCCCGCTGTGTTGCTGTCTGTGCGGAGTCTGCATGTTCTTTCCGTGTCTGCGTGGGTTTCCTCCGGGTGCTCCGGTTTCAAACCACAGTCCAAAGATGTGCAAGTTAGGTGGATTGGCCATGCTAAATTTCCCTTGGTGACCAAAAAGGTTAGGAGGGGTTATTAGGTTACGAGGATAGGGAGGATGTGAGGGCTTAGGTGGGTCGGTGCTGACTCGATTGGCAGAATGGCCTCCTTCTGCACTGTATGTTCTATGTTCTATTGATATTTACAGAGAGTATCCAGGAGTGTATTGATATTTACAGAGAGTATCCAGGAGTGTATTGATATTTACAGAGATTACCCAGGAGTGTTTGATATTTACAGAGAGTATCCAGGAGTGTATTGATGTTTACAGAGATTACCCAGGAGTGTATAGAAATTTACAGAGAGTATCCAGGATTGTATTGATGTTTACAGAGATTACCCAGGAGTGTATTGATATTTACAGAGAGTATCCAGGAGTGTATTGATGTTTACAGAGAGTATCAAGGAGTGCCTGGATATTTACAGGCAGTACCCAGGATGGTAATGATACTTACAGGCAGTGCTCAGCAGTTTATTGATGTTTGCAGTGAGTATCCAGGTGGGTGTTGATATTTACAGACAGTACTCGGGAGTGTGTTAATATTTAGAGGGAGTACCCAGGATTGTCTTTGTATTGACAGTGAGTTCCAATCAGCGCATTGATATTTATAGAGAATACGCAGGAGTGTATTGATATTTACAGAGAATACCCAGGAGTGTATTGATATTTACAGAGAGTACCCAGGAGTGTATTGATATTTACAGGCAGTGCCCAGGAGTGTATTGATATTTACAAGCAGTGCCCAGGAGTGTATTGACATTTACAGACAGTGCCCAGATGTGTATTGATATTTACAGACTGTACTGAGGAGCATATTGATATTTACAAGCAGTGCCCAGGAGTGTATTGATATTTACAGAGAGTACCCAGGAGTGTATTGATATTTACAAGCAGTGCCCAGGAGTGTATTGATATTTACAGAGAGTACCCAGGAGTGTATTGATATTTACAGACAGTGCCCAGGAGTGTATTGATATTTACAAGCAGTGCCCAGGAGTGTATTGACATTTACAGACAGTGCCCAGATGTGTATTGATATTTACAGACTGTACTGAGGAGCATATTGATATTTACAAGCAGTGCCCAGGAGTGTATTGATATTTACAAGCAGTGCCCAGGAGTGTATTGATATTTACAGAGAGTACCCAGGAGTGTATTGATATTTACAGACAGTGCCCAGGAGTCTATTGATATTTACAGACAGTGCCCAGGAATGTATTGATATTTACAGAGAGTACCCAGGAGTGTATTGATATTTACAAGCAGTGCCCAGGAGTGTATTGATATTTACAGACAGTGCCCAGATGTATATTGATATTTACAGACTGTACTCAGGAGCATATTTATATTTACAGGGATTACCCAGGAGTGTATTGATATTTACAGGGAGTGCCCAGGAGTGTATTGATATTTACAGAGAATACCCAGGATTGTATTGATATTTCCAGTTAGAAACCAGGAGTGTATTGATATTTACAGAGAGTACCCAGGAGTGTATTGATATTTACAAGCAGTGCCCAGGAGTGTATTGATATTTACAGACAGTGCCCAGATGTGTATTGATATTTACAGACTGTACTCAGGAGCATATTGATATTTACAGGGATTACCCCGGAGTGTATTGATATTTACAGGCAGTGCCCAGGAGTGTATTGATATTTACAGGCAGTGCCCAGGAGTGTATTGATATTTACAGGGAATACCCAGGAGTGCATTGATATTTACAGGCAGTGCCCAGGAGTGTATTGATATTTACAGACAGTACCCAGGAGTGTATTGATATTTACAGGCAGTGCCCAGGAGTGTATTGATATTTACAGGGAATACGCAGGAGTGTATTGATATTTACAGGCAGTGCCCAGCGGTTTATTAATATTTACAGGGAATACCCAGGAGTGTATTGATATTTACAGACAGTACCCAGGAATGTATTAATATTTATGGGAAGTACTCAGGAGTGTATTGATATTTACAGGGAATACCCAGGAGTGTATTGATATTTACAGACAGTACTCAGGAGTGTATTGATATTTACAGACAGTGCCCAGGAATGTATTAATATTTACAGGCAGTACTCAGGAGTGTATTGATATTTACAGGGAATACCGTGAGTGTATTAATATTTACAGGCAGTACTCAGGAGTGTATTGATAGTTACAAGCAGTACCCAGGAGTGTATTGATATTTACAGACAGTACCCAGGAGTGTATTGATATTTACAGAAAGCATTCAGGAGTGTAACTGTATTTACAGTGAGTATCCAGGAGTGTATTGATATTTACCTGCAGTACTCAGGAGTGTATTGATACTTACTGGGAATACACAGGAGTGTATTGATGTTTACAGGCAGTGCTGTCGTGTGTATTCATATTGACAGAGAACATCCCGGAGTGTGTTGATAATTACAGAGAGTACCCAGGATTACATTGTTATTTACAGAGAGTGTCCAGAAGTGCATTAATATTTACAGCGAGCACCCAGACATGTATTGGGCAGCACGGTAGCACAAGTGGATAGCATTGTGGCTTCACAGCACCACGGTTCCAGGTTCGATTCCCCGCTGTGTTGCTGTCTGTGCGGAGTCTGCATGTTCTTTCCGTGTCTGCGTGGGTTTCCTCCGGGTGCTCCGGTTTCCAACCACAGTCCAAAGATGTGCAAGTTAGGTGGATTGGCCATGCTAAATTTCCCTTAGTGACCAAAAAGGTTAGGAGGGGTTATTAGGTTACGAGGATAGGGAGGATGTGAGGGCTTAGGTGGGTCGGTGCTGACTCGATTGGCAGAATGGCCGCCTTCTGCACTGTATGTTCTATGTTCTATTGATATTTACAGAGAGTATCCAGGAGTGTATTGATATTTACAGAGAGTATCCAGGAGTGTATTGATATTTACAGAGATTACCCAGGAGTGTTTGATATTTACAGAGAGTATCCGGGAGTGTATTGATGTTTACAGAGATTACCCAGGAGTGTATTGATATTTACAGAGAGTATCCAGGAGTGTATTGATGTTTACAGAGAGTATCCAGGAGTGCCTGGATATTTACAGGCAGTACCCAGGATGGTAATGATATTTACAGGCAGTGCTCAGCAGTTTATTGATGTTTGCAGTGAGTATCCAGGTGGGTGTTGATATTTACAGACAGTACTCGGGAGTGTGTTAATATTTAGAGGGAGTACCCAGGATTGGCTTTGTATTGACAGTGAGTTCCAATCAGCGCATTGATATTTATAGAGAATACGCAGGATTGTATTGATATTTACAGAGAATACCCAGGAGTGTATTGATATTTACAGAGAATACCCAGGAGTGTATTGATATTTCCAGTTAGAAACCAGGAGTGTATTGATATTTCCAGTTGGAAACCAGGAGTGTATTGATATTTACAGAGAGTACCCAGGAGTGTATTGATATTTACAGGCAGTGCCCAGGAGTGTATTGATATTTACAAGCAGTGCCCCGGAGTGTATTGACATTTACAGACAGTGCCCAGATGTGTATTGATATTTACAGACTGTACTGAGGAGCATATTGATATTTACAAGCAGTGCCCAGGAGTGTATTGATATTTACAGAGAGTACCCAGGAGTGTATTGATATTTACAAGCAGTGCCCAGGAGTGTATTGATATTTACAGAGAGTACCCAGGAGTGTATTGATATTTACAGACAGTGCCCAGGAGTGTATTGATATTTACAGAGAGTACCCAGGAGTGTATTGATATTTACAAGCAGTGCCCAGGAGTGTATTGATATTTACAGACAGTGCCCAGATGTATATTGATATTTACAGACTGTACTCAGGAGCATATTTATATTTACAGGGATTACCCAGGAGTGTATTGATATTTACAGGGAGTGCCCAGGAGTGTATTGATATTTACAGAGAATACCCAGGATTGTATTGATATTTCCAGTTAGAAACCAGGAGTGTATTGATATTTCCAGTTGGAAACCAGGAGTGTATTGATATTTACAGAGAGTAGCCAGGAGTGTATTGATATTTACAGAGAATACCCAGGAGTGTATTGATATTTCCAGTTAGAAACCAGGAGTGTATTGATATTTACAGAGAGTACCCAGGAGTGTATTGATATTTACAAGCAGTGCCCAGGAGTGTATTGATATTTACAGACAGTGCCCAGATGTGTATTGATATTTACAGACTGTACTCAGGAGCATATTGATATTTACAGGGATTACCCCGGAGTGTATTGATATTTACAGGCAGTGCCCAGGAGTGTATTGATATTTACAGGCAGTGCCCAGGAGTGTATTGATATTTACAGACAGCGCCCAGATGTGTATTGATATTTACAGACTATACTCAGGTGCATATTGATATTTACAGGGATTTAACCGGAGTGTATTGATATTTACAGGCAGTGCCCCGGAGTGTATTGATATTTACAGACAGTGCCCTGATGTGTATTGATATTTATAGACTGTACTCAGGAGTATATTGATATTTACAGAGAGTACCCAGGAGTGTATTGATATTTACAGAGAATACCCAGGAGTGTATTGATATTTCCAGTTAGAAACCAGGAGTGTATTGATATTTACAGAGAGTACCCAGGAGTGTATTGATATTTACAAGCAGTGCTCAGGAGTGTATTGATATTTACAGACAGTGCCCAGATGTGTATTGATATTTACAGACTGTACTCAGGAGCATATTGATATTTACAGGGATTACCCCGGAGTGTATTGATATTTACAGGCAGTGCCCAGGAGTGTATTGATATTTACAGGCAGTGCCCAGGAGTGTAGTTATATTTACAGGCAACGCCCAGGAGTGTATTGATATTTACAGACAGTACCCAGGAGTGTATTGATATTTACAGACAGTACTCAGGAGTGTATTGATATTTACAGACTGTACTCAGGAGTGTATTGATATTTACAGACTGTAATCAGGAGTGTATTGATATTTTCAGACAGTACTCAGGAGTGTATTGATATTTACAGACAGTACTCAGGAGTGTCTTGATATTTACAGACAGTACCCAGGAGTGTATTGATATTTACAGACAGTACCCAGGAGTGCATTGATATTTACAGGGATTACCCAGGAGTGTATTGATATTTACAGACAGTACCCAGGAGAGTATTGATATTAACAGACAGTACCCAGGTGTGTATTGATATTTACAGACTGTACTCAGGAGTGTATTGATATTTACAGACAGTACCCAGGTGTGTATTGATATTTACAGACAGTACTCACGAGTGTATTGATATTTACAGACAGTGCCCAGGAGTGTATTGATATTTACAGGGAATACCCAGGAGTGTATTGATATTTACAGGGATTACCCAGGAGTGTATTGATATTTACAGACAGTGCCCAGGAGTGTATTGATATTTACAGAGAGTACCCAGGAGTGTATTGATATTTACAAGCAGTGCCCAGGAGTGTATTGATATTTACAGACAGTGCCCAGATGTATATTGATATTTACAGACTGTACTCAGGAGCATATTTATATTTACAGGGATTACCCAGGAGTGTATTGATATTTACAGGGAGTGCCCAGGAGTGTATTGATATTTACAGAGAATACCCAGGATTGTATTGATATTTCCAGTTAGAAACCAGGAGTGTATTGATATTTCCAGTTGGAAACCAGGAGTGTATTGATATTTACAGAGAGTACCCAGGAGTGTATTGATATTTACAGAGAATACCCAGGAGTGCATTGATATTTCCAGTTAGAAACCAGGAGTGTATTGATATTTACAGAGAGTACCCAGGAGTGTATCGATATTTACAAGCAGTGCCCAGGAGTGTATTGATATTTACAGACAGTGCCCAGATGTGTATTGATATTTACAGACTGTACTCAGGAGCATATTGATATTTACAGGGATTACCCCGGAGTGTATTGATATTTACAGGCAGTGCCCAGGAGTGTATTGATATTTACAGGCAGTGCCCAGGAGTGTATTGATATTTACAGACAGTGCCCAGATGTGTATTGATATTTACAGACTGTACTCAGGAGCATATTGATATTTACAGGGATTACCCCGGAGTGTATTGATATTTACAGGCAGTGCCCCGGAGTGTATTGATATTTACAGACAGTGCCCAGATGTGTATTGATATTTATAGACTGTACTCAGGAGTATATTGATATTTACAGAGAGTACCCAGGAGTGTATTGATATTTCCAGTTAGAAACCAGGAGTGTATTGATATTTACAGAGAGTACCCAGGAGTGTATTGATATTTTCAAGCAGTGCCCAGGAGTGTATTGATATTTACAGACAGTGCCCAGATGTGTATTGATATTTACAGACTGTACTCAGGAGCATATTGATATTTACAGGGATTACCCCGGAGTGTATTGATATTTACAGGCAGTGCCCAGGAGTGTATTGATATTTACAGGCAGTGCCCAGGAGTGTATTGATATTTACAGGCAGTGCCCAGGAGTGTAGTGATATTTACAGGCAACGCCCAGGAGTGTATTGATATTTACAGGGATTACCCAGGAGTGTATTGATATTTACAGACAGTACCCAGGAGAGTATTGATATTTACAGACAGTAACCAGGAGTGTATTGATATTTACAGACTGTACTCAGGAGTGTATTGATATTTACAGACTGTAATCAGGAGTGTATTGATATTTTCAGACAGTACTCAGGAGTGTATTGATATTTACAGACAGTACTCAGGAGTGTATTGATATTTACAGACAGTACCCAGGAGTGCATTGATATTTACAGGGCTTACCCAGGAGTGTATTGATATTTACAGACAGTACTCAGGAGTGTATTGATATTTACAGACAGTACCCAGGAGTGTATTGATATTAACAGACAGTACCCAGGAGTGTATTGATATTTACAGACTGTACTCAGGAGTGTATTGATATTTACAGACAGTACCCAGGTGTGTATTGATATTTACAGACAGTACTCAGGAGTGTATTGATATTTACAGACAGTGCCCAGGAGTGTATTGATATTTACAGGGAATACCCAGGAGTGTATTGATATTTACAGGGATTACCCAGGAGTGTATTGATATTTACAGACAGTAACAGGAGTGTATTGATATTTTCAGACAGTACTCAGGAGTGTATTAATATTTACAAACAGTACTCAGGAGCATATTGATATTTACAGGGATTACGACGGAGTGTATTGATATTTACAGGCAGTGCCCAGGAGTGTATTTATATTTACAGGCAGTGCCCAGGAGTGTATTGATATTTACAGACAGTGCCCAGATGTGTATTGATATTTACAGACTGTACTCAGGAGCATATTGATATTTACAGGGATTACCCCGGAGTGTATTGATATTTACAGGCAGTGCCCCGGAGTGTATTGATATTTACAGACAGTGCCCAGATGTGTATTGATATTGATAGACTGTACTCAGGAGTATATTGATATTTACAGAGAGTACCCAGGAGTGTATTGATATTTACAGAGAATACCCAGGAGTGTATAGATATTTCCAGTTAGAAACCAGGAGTGTATTGATATTTACAGAGAGTACCCAGGAGTGTATTGATAGTTACAAGCAGTGCCCAGGAGTGTATTGATATTTACAGACAGTGCCCAGATGTGTATTGATATTTACAGACTGTACTCAGGAGCATATTGATATTTACAGGGATTACCCCGGAGTGTATTGATATTTACAGGCAGTGCCCAGGAGTGTATTGATATTTACAGGCAGTGCCCAGGAGTGTATTGATATTTACAGGCAGTGCCCAGGAGTGTAGTGATCTTTACAGGCAACGCCCAGGAGTGTATTGATATTTACAGACAGTACCCAGGAGTGTATTGATATTTACAGACAGTAACCAGGAGTGTATTGATATTTACAGACTGTACTCAGGAGTGTATTGATATTTACAGACTGTAATCAGGAGTGTATTGATATTTTCAGACAGTACTCAGGAGTGTATTGATATTTACAGACAGTACTCAGGAGTGTATTGATATTTACAGACAGTACCCAGGAGTGTATTGATATTTACAGGGCTTACCCAGGAGTGTATTGATATTTACAGACAGTACCCAGGAGTGTATTGATATTTACACACAGTACCCAGGAGTGCATTGATATTTACAGGGATTACCCAGGAGTGTATTGATATTTACAGACAGTACCCAGGAGCGTATTGATATTAACAGACAGTACCCAGGAGTGTATTGATATTTACAGACTGTACTCAGGAGTGTATTGATATTTACAGACAGTACCCAGGTGTGTATTGATATTTACAGACAGTACTCAGGAGTGTATTGATATTTACAGACAGTGCCCAGGAGTGTATTGATATTTACAGGGAATACCCAGGAGTGTATTGATATTTACAGGGATTACCCAGGAGTGTATTGATATTTACAGACAGTAACAGGAGTGTATTGATATTTACAGACTGTACTCAGGAGTGTATTGATATTTTCAGACAGTACTCAGGAGTGTATTAATATTTACAAACAGTACTCAGGAGCATATTGATATTTACAGGGATTACCCCGGAGTGTATTGATATTTACAGGCAGTGCCCAGGAGTGTATTGATATTTACAGGCAGTGCCCAGGAGTGTATTGATATTTACAGACAGTGCCCAGATGTGTATTGATATTTACAGACTGTACTCAGGAGCATATTGATATTTACAGGGATTACCCCGGAGTGTATTGATATTTACAGGCAGTGCCCCGGAGTGTATTGATATTTACAGACAGTGCCCAGATCTGTATTGATATTTATAGACTGTACTCAGCAGTATATTGATATTTACAGAGAGTACCCAGGAGTGTATTGATATTTACAGAGAATACCCAGGAGTGTATTGATATTTACAGAGAATACCCAGGAGTGTATTGATATATCCAGTTAGAAACCAGGAGTGTATTGATATTTACAGAGAGTACCCAGGAGTGTATTGATATTTACAAGCAGTGCCCAGGTGTGTATTGATATTTACAGACAATGCCGAGATGTGTATTGATATTTACAGACTGTACTCAGGAGCATATTGATATTTACAGGGATTACCCCGGAGTATATTGATATTTACAGGCAGTGCCCAGGAGTGTATTGATATTTACAGGCAGTGCCCAGGAGTGTATTGATATTTACAGGCAGTGCCCAGGAGTGCATTGATATTTACAGGCAACGCCCAGGAGTGTAGTGATATTTACAGACAGTACCCAGGAGTGTATTGATATTTACAGAGAATACCCAGGAGTGTATTGATATTTACAGAGAATACCCAGGAGTGTATTGATATTTCCAGTTAGAAACCAGGAGTGTATTGATATTTACAGAGAGTACCCAGGAGTGTATTGATATTTACAGAGAGTACCCAGGAGTGTATTGATATTTACAAGCAGTGCCCAGGTGTGTATTGATATTTACAGACAATGCCGAGATGTGTATTGATATTTACAGACTGCACTCAGGAGCATATTGATATTTACAGGGATTACCCCGCAGTATATTGATATTTACAGGCAGTGCCCAGGAGTGTATTGATATTTACAGGCAGTGCCCAGGAGTGTATTGATATTTACAGGCAGTGCCCAGGAGTGCATTGATATTTACAGGCAACGCCCAGGAGTGTATTGATATTTACAGACAGTACCCAGGTGTGTATTGATATTTACAGACAGTACTCAGGAGTGTATTGATATTTACAGACAGTGCCCAGGAGTGTATTGATATTTACAGGGAATACCCAGGAGTGTATTGATATTTACAGGGATTACCCAGGAGTGTATTGATATTTACAGACAGTAACAGGAGTGTATTGATATTTTCAGACAGTACTCAGGAGTGTATTAATATTTACAAACAGTACTCAGGAGCATATTGATATTTACAGGGATTACGACGGAGTGTATTGATATTTACAGGCAGTGCCCAGGAGTGTATTTATATTTACAGGCAGTGCCCAGGAGTGTATTGATATTTACAGACAGTGCCCAGATGTGTATTGATATTTACAGACTGTACTCAGGAGCATATTGATATTTACAGGGATTACCCCGGAGTGTATTGATATTTACAGGCAGTGCCCCGGAGTGTATTGATATTTACAGACAGTGCCCAGATGTGTATTGATATTGATAGACTGTACTCAGGAGTATATTGATATTTACAGAGAGTACCCAGGAGTGTATTGATATTTACAGAGAATACCCAGGAGTGTATAGATATTTCCAGTTAGAAACCAGGAGTGTATTGATATTTACAGAGAGTACCCAGGAGTGTATTGATAGTTACAAGCAGTGCCCAGGAGTGTATTGATATTTACAGACAGTGCCCAGATGTGTATTGATATTTACAGACTGTACTCAGGAGCATATTGATATTTACAGGGATTACCCCGGAGTGTATTGATATTTACAGGCAGTGCCCAGGAGTGTATTGATATTTACAGGCAGTGCCCAGGAGTGTATTGATATTTACAGGCAGTGCCCAGGAGTGTAGTGATCTTTACAGGCAACGCCCAGGAGTGTATTGATATTTACAGACAGTACCCAGGAGTGTATTGATATTTACAGACAGTAACCAGGAGTGTATTGATATTTACAGACTGTACTCAGGAGTGTATTGATATTTACAGACTGTAATCAGGAGTGTATTGATATTTTCAGACAGTACTCAGGAGTGTATTGATATTTACAGACAGTACTCAGGAGTGTATTGATATTTACAGACAGTACCCAGGAGTGTATTGATATTTACAGGGCTTACCCAGGAGTGTATTGATATTTACAGACAGTACCCAGGAGTGTATTGATATTTACACACAGTACCCAGGAGTGCATTGATATTTACAGGGATTACCCAGGAGTGTATTGATATTTACAGACAGTACCCAGGAGCGTATTGATATTAACAGACAGTACCCAGGAGTGTATTGATATTTACAGACTGTACTCAGGAGTGTATTGATATTTACAGACAGTACCCAGGTGTGTATTGATATTTACAGACAGTACTCAGGAGTGTATTGATATTTACAGACAGTGCCCAGGAGTGTATTGATATTTACAGGGAATACCCAGGAGTGTATTGATATTTACAGGGATTACCCAGGAGTGTATTGATATTTACAGACAGTAACAGGAGTGTATTGATATTTACAGACTGTACTCAGGAGTGTATTGATATTTTCAGACAGTACTCAGGAGTGTATTAATATTTACAAACAGTACTCAGGAGCATATTGATATTTACAGGGATTACCCCGGAGTGTATTGATATTTACAGGCAGTGCCCAGGAGTGTATTGATATTTACAGGCAGTGCCCAGGAGTGTATTGATATTTACAGACAGTGCCCAGATGTGTATTGATATTTACAGACTGTACTCAGGAGCATATTGATATTTACAGGGATTACCCCGGAGTGTATTGATATTTACAGGCAGTGCCCCGGAGTGTATTGATATTTACAGACAGTGCCCAGATCTGTATTGATATTTATAGACTGTACTCAGCAGTATATTGATATTTACAGAGAGTACCCAGGAGTGTATTGATATTTACAGAGAATACCCAGGAGTGTATTGATATTTACAGAGAATACCCAGGAGTGTATTGATATATCCAGTTAGAAACCAGGAGTGTATTGATATTTACAGAGAGTACCCAGGAGTGTATTGATATTTACAAGCAGTGCCCAGGTGTGTATTGATATTTACAGACAATGCCGAGATGTGTATTGATATTTACAGACTGTACTCAGGAGCATATTGATATTTACAGGGATTACCCCGGAGTATATTGATATTTACAGGCAGTGCCCAGGAGTGTATTGATATTTACAGGCAGTGCCCAGGAGTGTATTGATATTTACAGGCAGTGCCCAGGAGTGCATTGATATTTACAGGCAACGCCCAGGAGTGTAGTGATATTTACAGACAGTACCCAGGAGTGTATTGATATTTACAGAGAATACCCAGGAGTGTATTGATATTTACAGAGAATACCCAGGAGTGTATTGATATTTCCAGTTAGAAACCAGGAGTGTATTGATATTTACAGAGAGTACCCAGGAGTGTATTGATATTTACAGAGAGTACCCAGGAGTGTATTGATATTTACAAGCAGTGCCCAGGTGTGTATTGATATTTACAGACAATGCCGAGATGTGTATTGATATTTACAGACTGCACTCAGGAGCATATTGATATTTACAGGGATTACCCCGCAGTATATTGATATTTACAGGCAGTGCCCAGGAGTGTATTGATATTTACAGGCAGTGCCCAGGAGTGTATTGATATTTACAGGCAGTGCCCAGGAGTGCATTGATATTTACAGGCAACGCCCAGGAGTGTAGTGATATTTACAGACAGTACTCAGGAGTGTATTGATATTTACAGACAGTGCCCAGGAGTGCATTGATATTTACAGGCAACGCCCAGGAGTGTATTGATATTTACAGGCAGTGCCCAGGAGTGTATTGATATTTACAGGCAACGCCCAGGAGTGTATTGATAGTTACAGACAGTGCCCAGGAGTGCATTGATATTTACAGGCAACGCCCAGGAGTGTATTGATATTTACAGACAGTGCCCAGGAGTGTATTGATATTTACAGACAGTGCCCAGGAGTGTATTGATATTTACAGGCAACGCCCAGGAGTGTAGTGATATTTACAGACAGTACTCAGGAGTGTATTGATATTTACAGAGAGTACCCAGGAGTGCATTGATATTTACAGGCAATGCCCAGGAGTGTATTGATATTTACAGACAGTACCCAGGAGTGTATTGATATTTACAGACTGTACTCAGGAGTGTATTGATATTTACAGACAGTACCCAGGAGTGTATTGATATTTACAGACTGTACTCAGGAGTGTATTGATATTTACAGACAGTACCCAGGAGTGTATTGATATTTACAGACTGTACTCAGGAGTGTATTGATATTTACAGACAGTACCCAGGAGTGTATTGATATTTACAGACTGTACTCAGGAGTGTATTGATATTTACAGACAGTACCCAGGAGTGTATTGATATTTACAGACAGTACTCAGGAGTGTATTGATATTTACAGACAGTACCCAGGAGTGTATTGATATTTACAGACTGTACTCAGGAGTGTATTGATATTTACAGACAGTACCCAGGAGTGTATTGATATTTACAGACTGTACTCAGGAGTGTATTGATATTTACAGACAGTACCCAGGAGTGTATTGATATTTACAGACAGTACTCAGGAGTGTATTGGTATTTACAGACAGTACCCAGGAGTGTATTGATATTTACAGACAGTAACCAGGAGTGTATTGATATTTACAGACTGTACTCAGGAGTGTATTGATATTTACAGACTGTAATCAGGAGTGTGTTGATATTTTCAGACAGTACTCAGGAGTGTATTGATATTTACAGACAGTACTCAGGAGTGCATTGATATTTACAGACAGTACCCAGGAGTGTATTGATATTTACAGCGATTACCCAGGAGTGTATTGATATTTACAGACAGTACCCAGGAGTGTATTGATATTTACAGACAGTACCCAGGAGTGCATTGATATTTACAGCCATTATCCAGGAGTGTATTGATATTTACAGACAGTACCCAGGAGAGTATTGATATTTACAGACAGTACCCAGGAGTGTATTGATATTTACAAGCAGTGCCCAGGAGTGTATTGATATTTACAGACAGTGCCCAGATGTGTATTGATATTTACAGACTGTACTCAGGAGCATATTGATATTTACAGGGATTACCCCGGAGTGTATTGATATTTACAGGCAGTGCCCAGGAGTGTATTGATATTTACAGGCAGTGCCCAGGAGTGTATTGATATTTACAGGCAGTGCCCAGGAGTGTAGTGATATTTACAGGCAACGCCCAGGAGTGTATTGATATTTACAGGGATTACCCAGGAGTGTATTGATATTTACAGACAGTACCCAGGAGAGTATTGATATTTACAGACAGTAACCAGGAGTGTATTGATATTTACAGACTGTACTCAGGAGTGTATTGATATTTACAGACTGTAATCAGGAGTGTATTGATATTTTCAGACAGTACTCAGGAGTGTATTGATATTTACAGACAGTACTCAGGAGTGTATTGATATTTACAGACAGTACCCAGGAGTGTATTGATATTTACAGGGCTTACCCAGGAGTGTATTGATATTTACAGACAGTACTCAGGAGTGTATTGATATTTACAGACAGTACCCAGAAGTGTATTGATATTAACAGACAGTACCCAGGAGTGTATTGATATTTACAGTCTGTACTCAGGAGTGTATTGATATTTACAGACAGTACCCAGGAGTGTATTTATATTTCCAGGCAGTGCCCAGGAGTGTATTGATATTTACAGACAGTGCCCAGATGTGTATTGATATTTACAGACTGTACTCAGGAGCAAATATGATATTTACAGGGATTACCCCGGAGTGTATTGATATTTACAGGCAGTGCCCCGGAGTGTATTGATATTTACAGACAGTGCCCAGATGTGTATTGATATTGATAGACTGTACTCAGGAGTATATTGATATTTACAGAGAGTACCCAGGAGTGTATTGATATTTACAGAGAATACCCAGGAGTGTATAGATATTTCCAGTTAGAAACCAGGAGTGTATTGATATTTACAGAGAGTACCCAGGAGTGTATTGATAGTTACAAGCAGTGCCCAGGAGTGTATTGATATTTACAGACAGTGCCCAGATGTGTATTGATATTTACAGACTGTACTCAGGAGCATATTGATATTTACAGGGATTACCCCGGAGTGTATTGATATTTACAGGCAGTGCCCAGGAGTGTATTGATATTTACAGGCAGTGCCCAGGAGTGTATTGATATTTACAGGCAGTGCCCAGGAGTGTAGTGATCTTTACAGGCAACGCCCAGGAGTGTATTGATATTTACAGACAGTACCCAGGAGTGTATTGATATTTACAGACAGTAACCAGGAGTGTATTGATATTTACAGACTGTACTCAGGAGTGTATTGATATTTACAGACTGTAATCAGGAGTGTATTGATATTTTCAGACAGTACTCAGGAGTGTATTGATATTTACAGACAGTACTCAGGAGTGTATTGATATTTACAGACAGTACCCAGGAGTGTGTTGATATTTACAGGGCTTACCCAGGAGTGTATTGATATTTACAGACAGTACCCAGGAGTGTATTCATATTTACACAGAGTACCCAGGAGTGCATTGATATTTACAGGGATTACCCAGGAGTGTATTGATATTTACAGACAGTACCCAGGAGCGTATTGATATTAACAGACAGTACCCAGGAGTGTATTGATATTTACAGACTGTACTCAGGAGTGTATTGATATTTACAGACAGTACCCAGGTGTGTATTGATATTTACAGACAGTACTCAGGAGTGTATTGATATTTACAGACAGTGCCCAGGAGTGTATTGATATTTACAGGGAATACCCAGGAGTGTATTGATATTTACAGGGATTACCCAGGAGTGTATTGATATTTACAGACAGTAACAGGAGTGTATTGATATTTACAGACTGTACTCAGGAGTGTATTGATATTTTCAGACAGTACTCAGGAGTGTATTAATATTTACAAACAGTACTCAGGAGCATATTGATATTTACAGGGATTACCCCGGAGTGTATTGATATTTACAGGCAGTGCCCAGGAGTGTATTGATATTTACAGGCAGTGCCCAGGAGTGTATTGATATTTACAGACAGTGCCCAGATGTGTATTGATATTTACAGACTGTACTCAGGAGCATATTGATATTTACAGGGATTACCCCGGAGTGTATTGATATTTACAGGCAGTGCCCCGGAGTGTATTGATATTTACAGACAGTGCCCAGATGTGTATTGATATTTATAGACTGTACTCAGGAGTATATTGATATTTACAGAGAGTACCCAGGAGTGTATTGATATTTACAGAGAATACCCAGGAGTGTATTGATATTTACAGAGAATACCCAGGAGTGTATTGATATATCCAGTTAGAAACCAGGAGTGTATTGATATTTACAGAGAGTACCCAGGAGTGTATTGATATTTACAAGCAGTGCCCAGGTGTGTATTGATATTTACAGACAATGCCGAGATGTGTATTGATATTTACAGACTGTACTCAGGAGCATATTGATATTTACAGGGATTACCCCGGAGTATATTGATATTTACAGGCAGTGCCCAGGAGTGTATTGATATTTACAGGCAGTGCCCAGGAGTGTATTGATATTTACAGGCAGTGCCCAGGAGTGCATTGATATTTACAGGCAACGCCCAGGAGTGTAGTGATATTTACAGACAGTACCCAGGAGTGTATTGATATTTACAGAGAATACCCAGGAGTGTATTGATATTTACAGAGAATACCCAGGAGTGTATTGATATTTCCAGTTAGAAACCAGGAGTGTATTGATATTTACAGAGAGTACCCAGGAGTGTATTGATATTTACAGAGAGTACCCAGGAGTGTATTGATATTTACAAGCAGTGCCCAGGTGTGTATTGATATTTACAGACAATGCCGAGATGTGTATTGATATTTACAGACTGTACTCAGGAGCATATTGATATTTACAGGGATTACCCCGCAGTATATTGATATTTACAGGCAGTGCCCAGGAGTGTATTGATATTTACAGGCAGTGCCCAGGAGTGTATTGATATTTACAGGCAGTGCCCAGGAGTGCATTGATATTTACAGGCAACGCCCAGGAGTGTAGTGATATTTACAGACAGTACTCAGGAGTGTATTGATATTTACAGACAGTGCCCAGGAGTGCATTGATATTTACAGGCAACGCCCAGGAGTGTATTGATATTTACAGGCAGTGCCCAGGAGTGTATTGATATTTACAGGCAACGCCCAGGAGTGTATTGATAGTTACAGACAGTGCCCAGGAGTGCATTGATATTTACAGGCAACGCCCAGGAGTGTATTGATATTTACAGACAGTGCCCAGGAGTGTATTGATATTTACAGACAGTGCCCAGGAGTGTATTGATATTTACAGGCAACGCCCAGCAGTGTAGTGATATTTACAGACAGTACCCAGGAGTGTATTGATATTTACAGAGAGTACCCAGGAGTGCATTGATATTTACAGGCAATGCCCAGGAGTGTATTGATATTTACAGACAGTACCCAGGAGTGTATTGATATTTACAGACTGTACTCAGGAGTGTATTGATATTTACAGACAGTACCCAGGAGTGTATTGATATTTACAGACTGTACTCAGGAGTGTATTGATATTTACAGACAGTACCCAGGAGTGTATTGATATTTACAGACTGTACTCAGGAGTGTATTGATATTTACAGACAGTACCCAGGAGTGTATTGATATTTACAGACTGTACTCAGGAGTGTATTGATATTTACAGACAGTACCCAGGAGTGTATTGATATTTACAGACAGTACTCAGGAGTGTATTGATATTTACAGACAGTACCCAGGAGTGTATTGATATTTACAGACTGTACTCAGGAGTGTATTGATATTTACAGACAGTACCCAGGAGTGTATTGATATTTACAGACTGTACTCAGGAGTGTATTGATATTTACAGACAGTACCCAGGAGTGTATTGATATTTACAGACAGTACTCAGGAGTGTATTGGTATTTACAGACAGTACCCAGGAGTGTATTGATATTTACAGACAGTAACCAGGAGTGTATTGATATTTACAGACTGTACTCAGGAGTGTATTGATATTTACAGACTGTAATCAGGAGTGTGTTGATATTTTCAGACAGTACTCAGGAGTGTATTGATATTTACAGACAGTACTCAGGAGTGCATTGATATTTACAGACAGTACCCAGGAGTGTATTGATATTTACAGCGATTACCCAGGAGTGTATTGATATTTACAGACAGTACCCAGGAGTGTATTGATATTTACAGACAGTACCCAGGAGTGCATTGATATTTACAGCCATTATCCAGGAGTGTATTGATATTTACAGACAGTACCCAGGAGAGTATTGATATTTACAGACAGTACCCAGGAGTGTATTCATATTTACACAGAGTACCCAGGAGTGCATTGATATTTACAGGGATTACCCAGGAGTGTATTGATATTTACAGACAGTACCCAGGAGCGTATTGATATTAACAGACAGTACCCAGGAGTGTATTGATATTTACAGACTGTACTCAGGAGTGTATTGATATTTACAGACAGTACCCAGGTGTGTATTGATATTTACAGACAGTACTCAGGAGTGTATTGATATTTACAGACAGTGCCCAGGAGTGTATTGATATTTACAGGGAATACCCAGGAGTGTATTGATATTTACAGGGATTACCCAGGAGTGTATTGATATTTACAGACAGTAACAGGAGTGTATTGATATTTACAGACTGTACTCAGGAGTGTATTGATATTTTCAGACAGTACTCAGGAGTGTATTAATATTTACAAACAGTACTCAGGAGCATATTGATATTTACAGGGATTACCCCGGAGTGTATTGATATTTACAGGCAGTGCCCAGGAGTGTATTGATATTTACAGGCAGTGCCCAGGAGTGTATTGATATTTACAGACAGTGCCCAGATGTGTATTGATATTTACAGACTGTACTCAGGAGCATATTGATATTTACAGGGATTACCCCGGAGTGTATTGATATTTACAGGCAGTGCCCCGGAGTGTATTGATATTTACAGACAGTGCCCAGATGTGTATTGATATTTATAGACTGTACTCAGGAGTATATTGATATTTACAGAGAGTACCCAGGAGTGTATTGATATTTACAGAGAATACCCAGGAGTGTATTGATATTTACAGAGAATACCCAGGAGTGTATTGATATATCCAGTTAGAAACCAGGAGTGTATTGATATTTACAGAGAGTACCCAGGAGTGTATTGATATTTACAAGCAGTGCCCAGGTGTGTATTGATATTTACAGACAATGCCGAGATGTGTATTGATATTTACAGACTGTACTCAGGAGCATATTGATATTTACAGGGATTACCCCGGAGTATATTGATATTTACAGGCAGTGCCCAGGAGTGTATTGATATTTACAGGCAGTGCCCAGGAGTGTATTGATATTTACAGGCAGTGCCCAGGAGTGCATTGATATTTACAGGCAACGCCCAGGAGTGTAGTGATATTTACAGACAGTACCCAGGAGTGTATTGATATTTACAGAGAATACCCAGGAGTGTATTGATATTTACAGAGAATACCCAGGAGTGTATTGATATTTCCAGTTAGAAACCAGGAGTGTATTGATATTTACAGAGAGTACCCAGGAGTGTATTGATATTTACAGAGAGTACCCAGGAGTGTATTGATATTTACAAGCAGTGCCCAGGTGTGTATTGATATTTACAGACAATGCCGAGATGTGTATTGATATTTACAGACTGTACTCAGGAGCATATTGATATTTACAGGGATTACCCCGCAGTATATTGATATTTACAGGCAGTGCCCAGGAGTGTATTGATATTTACAGGCAGTGCCCAGGAGTGTATTGATATTTACAGGCAGTGCCCAGGAGTGCATTGATATTTACAGGCAACGCCCAGGAGTGTAGTGATATTTACAGACAGTACTCAGGAGTGTATTGATATTTACAGACAGTGCCCAGGAGTGCATTGATATTTACAGGCAACGCCCAGGAGTGTATTGATATTTACAGGCAGTGCCCAGGAGTGTATTGATATTTACAGGCAACGCCCAGGAGTGTATTGATAGTTACAGACAGTGCCCAGGAGTGCATTGATATTTACAGGCAACGCCCAGGAGTGTATTGATATTTACAGACAGTGCCCAGGAGTGTATTGATATTTACAGACAGTGCCCAGGAGTGTATTGATATTTACAGGCAACGCCCAGCAGTGTAGTGATATTTACAGACAGTACCCAGGAGTGTATTGATATTTACAGAGAGTACCCAGGAGTGCATTGATATTTACAGGCAATGCCCAGGAGTGTATTGATATTTACAGACAGTACCCAGGAGTGTATTGATATTTACAGACTGTACTCAGGAGTGTATTGATATTTACAGACAGTACCCAGGAGTGTATTGATATTTACAGACTGTACTCAGGAGTGTATTGATATTTACAGACAGTACCCAGGAGTGTATTGATATTTACAGACTGTACTCAGGAGTGTATTGATATTTACAGACAGTACCCAGGAGTGTATTGATATTTACAGACTGTACTCAGGAGTGTATTGATATTTACAGACAGTACCCAGGAGTGTATTGATATTTACAGACAGTACTCAGGAGTGTATTGATATTTACAGACAGTACCCAGGAGTGTATTGATATTTACAGACTGTACTCAGGAGTGTATTGATATTTACAGACAGTACCCAGGAGTGTATTGATATTTACAGACTGTACTCAGGAGTGTATTGATATTTACAGACAGTACCCAGGAGTGTATTGATATTTACAGACAGTACTCAGGAGTGTATTGGTATTTACAGACAGTACCCAGGAGTGTATTGATATTTACAGACAGTAACCAGGAGTGTATTGATATTTACAGACTGTACTCAGGAGTGTATTGATATTTACAGACTGTAATCAGGAGTGTGTTGATATTTTCAGACAGTACTCAGGAGTGTATTGATATTTACAGACAGTACTCAGGAGTGCATTGATATTTACAGACAGTACCCAGGAGTGTATTGATATTTACAGCGATTACCCAGGAGTGTATTGATATTTACAGACAGTACCCAGGAGTGTATTGATATTTACAGACAGTACCCAGGAGTGCATTGATATTTACAGCCATTATCCAGGAGTGTATTGATATTTACAGACAGTACCCAGGAGAGTATTGATATTTACAGACAGTACCCAGGAGTGTATTGATATTTACAGACTGTACTCAGGAGTGTATTGATATTTACAGACAGTACCCTGGTGTGTATTGATATTTACAGAGAGTACTCAGGAGTGTATTGATATTTACAGACAGTGCCCAGGAGTGTATTGATATTTACAGGGATTACCCCGCAGTTTATTGATATTTACAGGCAGTGCCCAGGAGTGTATTGATATTTACAGGCAGTGCCCAGGAGTGTATTGATATTTACAGGCAGTGCCCAGGAGTGCATTGATATTTACAGGCAACGCCCAGGAGTGTAGTGATATTTACAGACAGAACTCAGGAGTGTATTGATATTTACAGACAGTGCCCAGGAGTGCATTGATATTTACAGGCAACACCCAGGAGTGTATTGATATTTACAGGCAGTGCCCAGGAGTGTATTGATATTTACAGGCAACGCCCAGGAGTGTATTGATATTTACAGACAGTGCCCAGGAGTGCATTGATATTTACAGGCAACGCCCAGGAGTGTATTGATATTTACAGACAGTGCCCAGGAGTGTATTGATATTTACAGGCAACGCCCAGGAGTGTATTGATATTTACAGGCAACGCCCAGGAGTGTAGTGATATTTACTGACAGTACCCAGGAGTGTATTGATATTTACAGAGAGTACCCAGGAGTGCATTGATATTTACAGGCAATGCCCAGGAGTGTATTGATATTTACAGACAGTACCCAGGAGTGTATTGATATTTACAGACTGTACTCAGGAGTGTATCGATATTTACAGACAGTACCCAGGAGTGTATTGATATTTACAGACTGTACTCAGGAGTGTATTGATATTTACAGACAGTACCCAGGAGTGTATTGATATTTACAGACTGTACTCAGGAGTGTATTGATATTTACAGACAGTACCCAGGAGTGTATTGATATTTACAGACTGTACTCAGGAGTGTATTGATATTTACAGACAGTACCCAGGAGTGTATTGATATTTACAGACAGTACTCAGGAGTGTATTGATATTTACAGACAGTACCCAGGAGTGTATTGATATTTACAGACTGTACTCAGGAGTGTATTGATATTTACAGACAGTACCCAGGAGTGTATTGATATTTACAGACTGTACTCAGGAGTGTATTGATATTTACAGACAGTACCCAGGAGTGTATTGATATTTACAGACAGTACTCAGGAGTGTATTGATATTTACAGACAGTACCCAGGAGTGTATTGATATTTACAGACAGTAACCAGGAGTGTATTGATATTTACAGACTGTACTCAGGAGTGTATTGATATTTACAGACTGTAATCAGGAGTGTGTTGATATTTTCAGACAGTACTCAGGAGTGTATTGATATTTACAGACAGTACTCAGGAGTGCATTGATATTTACAGACAGTACCCAGGAGTGCATTGATATTTACAGCGATTACCCAGGAGTGTATTGATATTTACAGACAGTACCCAGGAGTGTATTGATATTTACAGACAGTACCCAGGAGTGCATTGATATTTACAGCCATTATCCAGGAGTGTATTGATATTTACAGACAGTACCCAGGAGAGTATTGATATTTACAGACAGTACCCAGGAGTGTATTGATATTTACAGACTGTACTCAGGAGTGTATTGATATTTACAGACAGTACCCTGGTGTGTATTGATATTTACAGAGAGTACTCAGGAGTGTATTGATATTTACAGACAGTGCCCAGGAGTGTATTGATATTTACAGGGAATACCCAGGAGTGTATTGATATTTACAGGGATTACCCAGGAGTGTATTGATATTTACAGACAGTAACAGGAGTGTATTGATATTACAGACTGTACTCAGGAGTGTATTGATATTTTCAGACAGTACTCAGGAGTGTATTGATATTTACAAACAGTACTCAGGAGTGTATTGATATTTACAGGGAATACCCAGGAGTGTATTGATATTTACAGGCAGTGCCCAGGAGTGTATTGATATTTACAGACAGTGCCCAGGAGTGTATTGATATTTACAGACAGTAACAGGAGTGTATTGATATTTACAGACTGTACTCAGGAGTGTATTGATATTTTCAGATAGTACTCAGGAGTGTTTTTATATTTACAAGCAGTGCCCAGGAGTGTATTGATATTTACAGACAGTGCCCAGATGTGTATTGATATTTACAGACTGTACTCAGGAGCATATTGATATTTACAGGGATTACCCCGGAGTGTATTGATATTTACAGGCAGTGCCCCGGAGTGTATTGATATTTACAGGCAGTGCCCAGGAGTGTATTGATATTTACAGGCAGTGCCCAGGAGTGTATTGATATTTACAGGCAGTGCCCAGGAGTGCATTGATATTTACAGGCAACGCCCAGGAGTGTAGTGATATTTACAGACAGTACCCAGGAGTGTATTGATATTTACAGACAGTAACCAGGAGTGTATTGATATTTACAGACTGTACTCAGGAGTGTATTGATATTTACAGACTGTAATCAGGAGTGTGTTGATATTTTCAGACAGTACTCAGGAGTGTATTGATATTTACAGACAGTACTCAGGAGTGCATTGATATTTACAGACAGTACCCAGGAGTGTATTGATATTTACAGACAGTACCCAGGAGTGTATTGATATTTACAGACAGTACCCAGGAGTGTATTGATATTTACAGACAGTACCCAGGAGTGCATTGATATTTACAGCCATTATCCAGGAGTGTATTGATATTTACAGACAGTACCCAGGAGAGTATTGATATTTACAGATAGTACCCAGGAGTGTATTGATATTTACAGACTGTACTCAGGAGTGTATTGATATTTACAGACAGTACCCAGGTGTGTATTGATATTTACAGACAGTACTCAGGAGTGTATTGATATTTACAGACAGTGCCCAGGAGTGTATTGATATTTACAGGGAATACCCAGGAGTGTATTGATATTTACAGGGATTACCCAGGAGTGTATTGTTATTTACAGACAGTAACAGTTGTGTATTGATATTTACAGACTGTACTCAGGAGTGTATTGATATTTTCAGACAGTACTCAGGAGTGTATTGATATTTACAAACAGTACTCAGGAGTGTATTGATATTTACAGCGAATACCCAGGAGTGTATTGATATTTACAGGGATTGCCCAGGAGTGTATTGATATTTACAGACTGTACTCAGGAGTGTATTGATATTTTCAGACAGTACTCAGGAGTGTATTGATATTTACAGGGAATACCCTGAGTGTATTGATATTTACAGACAGTACCCAGGAATGTATTAATATTTACAGGCAGTACTCAGGAGTGTATTGATATTTACAGGGAATACCCAGGAGTGTATTGATATTTACAGACAGTGCCCAGGAGTGTATTGATATTTACAGAGAGTACCCAGGAGTGTATTGATATTTACAAGCAGTGCCCAGGAGTGTATTGATATTTACAGACAGTGCCCAGATGTATATTGATATTTACAGACTGTACTCAGGAGCATATTTATATTTACAGGGATTACCCAGGAGTGTATTGATATTTACAGGGAGTGCCCAGGAGTGTATTGATATTTACAGAGAATACCCAGGATTGTATTGATATTTCAAGTTAGAAACCAGGAGTGTATTGATATTTCCAGTTGGAAACCAGGAGTGTATTGATATTTACAGAGAGTACCCAGGAGTGTATTGATATTTACAGAGAATACCCAGGAGTGTATTGATATTTCCAGTTAGAAACCAGGAGTGTATTGATATTTACAGAGAGTACCCAGGAGTGTATCGATATTTACAAGCAGTGCCCAGGGGTGTATTGATATTTACAGACAGTGCCCAGATGTGTATTGATATTTACAGACTGTACTCAGGAGCATATTGATATTTACAGGGATTACCCCGGAGTGTATTGATATTTACAGGCAGTGCCCAGGAGTGTATTGATATTTACAGGCAGTGCCCAGGAGTGTATTGATATTTACAGACAGTGCCCAGATGTGTATTGATATTTACAGACTGTACTCAGGAGCATATTGATATTTACAGGGATTACCCCGGAGTGTATTGATATTTACAGGCAGTGCCCAGGAGTGTATTGATATTTACAGGCAGTGCCCAGGAGTGTATTGATATTTACAGGCAGTGCCCAGGAGTGTAGTGATATTTACAGGCAGTGCCCAGGAGTGTATTGATATTTACAGACAGTACCCAGGAGAGTATTGATATTTACAGACAGTAACCAGGAGTGTATTGAAATTTACAGACTGTACTCAGGAGTGTATTGATATTTACAGACTGTAATCAGGAGTGTATTGATATTTTCAGACAGTACTCAGGAGTGTATTGATATTTACAGACAGTACTCAGGAGTGTATTGATATTTACAGACAGTACCCAGGAGTGTATTGATATTTACAGGGCTTACCCAGGAGTGTATTGATATTTACAGACAGTACCCAGGAGTGTATTGATATTTACAGACAGTACCCAGGAGTGCATTGATATTTACAGGGATTACCCAGGAGTGTATTGATATTTACAGACAGTACCCAGGAGAGTATTGATATTAACAGACAATACCCAGGAGTGTATTGATATTTACAGACTGTACTCAGGAGTGTATTGATATTTACAGACAGTACCCAGGTGTGTATTGATATTTACAGACAGTACTCAGGAGTGTATTGATATTTACAGACAGTGCCCAGGAGTGTATTGATATTTACAGGGAATACCCAGGAGTGTATTGATATTTACAGGGATTACCCAGGAGTGTATTGATATTTACAGACAGTAACAGGAGTGTATTGATATTTACAGACTGTACTCAGGAGTGTATTGATATTTTCAGACAGTACTCAGGAGTGTATTAATATTTACAAACAGTACTCAGGAGCATATTGATATTTACAGGGATTACGACGGAGTGTATTGATATTTACAGGCAGTGCCCAGGAGTGTATTTATATTTACAGGCAGTGCCCAGGAGTGTATTGATATTTACAGACAGTGCCCAGATGTGTATTGATATTTACAGACTGTACTCAGGAGCATATTGATATTTACAGGGATTACCCCGGAGTGTATTGATATTTACAGGCAGTGCCCCGGAGTGTATTGATATTTACAGACAGTGCCCAGATGTGTATTGATATTGATAGACTGTACTCAGGAGTATATTGATATTTACAGAGAGTACCCAGGAGTGTATAGATATTTACAGAGAATACCCAGGAGTGTATAGATATTTCCAGTTAGAAACCAGGAGTGTATTGATATTTACAGAGAGTACCCAGGAGTGTATTGATAGTTACAAGCAGTGCCCAGGAGTGTATTGATATTTACAGACAGTGCCCAGATGTGTATTGATATTTACAGACTGTACTCAGGAGCATATTGATATTTACAGGGATTACCCCGGAGTGTATTGATATTTACAGGCAGTGCCCAGGAGTGTATTGATATTTACAGGCAGTGCCCAGGAGTGTATTGATATTTACAGACAGTGCCCAGATGTGTATTGATATTTACAGACTGTACTCAGGAGCATATTGATATTTACAGGGATTACCCCGGAGTGTATTGATATTTACAGGCAGTGCCCAGGAGTGTATTGATATTTACAGGCAGTGCCCAGGAGTGTATTGATATTTACAGGCAGTGCCCAGGAGTGTAGTGATATTTACAGGCAGTGCCCAGGAGTGTATTGATATTTACAGACAGTACCCAGGAGTGTATTGATATTTACAGACAGTAACCAGGAGTGTATTGAAATTTACAGACTGTACTCAGGAGTGTATTGATATTTACAGACTGTAATCAGGAGTGTATTGATATTTTCAGACAGTACTCAGGAGTGTATTGATATTTACAGACAGTACTCAGGAGTGTATTGATATTTACAGACAGTACCCAGGAGTGTATTGATATTTACAGGGCTTACCCAGGAGTTTATTGATATTTACAGACAGTACCCAGGAGTGTATTGATATTTACAGACAGTACCCAGGAGTGCATTGATATTTACAGGGATTACCCAGGAGTGTATTGATATTTACAGACAGTACCCAGGAGAGTATTGATATTAACAGACAGTACCCAGGAGTGTATTGATATTTACAGACTGTACTCAGGAGTGTATTGATATTTACAGACAGTACCCAGGTGTGTATTGATATTTACAGACAGTACTCAGGAGTGTATTGATATTTACAGACTGTGCCCAGGAGTGTATTGATATTTACAGGGAATACCCAGGAGTGTATTGATATTTACAGGGATTACCCAGGAGTGTATTGATATTTACAGACAGTAACAGGAGTGTATTGATATTTACAGACTGTACTCAGGAGTGTATTGATATTTTCAGACAGTACTCAGGAGTGTATTAATATTTACAAACAGTACTCAGGAGCATATTGATATTTACAGGGATTACGACGGAGTGTATTGATATTTACAGGCAGTGCCCAGGAGTGTATTTATATTTACAGGCAGTGCCCAGGAGTGTATTGATATTTACAGACAGTGCCCAGATGTGTATTGATATTTACAGACTGTACTCAGGAGCATATTGATATTTACAGGGATTACCCCGGAGTGTATTGATATTTACAGACAGTGCCCAGATGTGTATTGATATTGATAGACTGTACTCAGGAGTATATTGATATTTACAGAGAGTACCCAGGAGTGTATAGATATTTACAGAGAATACCCAGGAGTGTATAGATATTTCCAGTTAGAAACCAGGAGTGTATTGATATTTACAGAGAGTACCCAGGAGTGTATTGATAGTTACAAGCAGTGCCCAGGAGTGTATTGATATTTACAGACAGTGCCCAGATGTGTATTGATATTTACAGACTGTACTCAGGAGCATATTGATATTTACAGGGATTACCCCGGAGTGTATTGATATTTACAGGCAGTGCCCAGGAGTGTATTGATATTTACAGGCAGTGCCCAGGAGTGTATTGATATTTACAGGCAGTGCCCAGGAGTGTAGTGATATTTACAGGCAACGCCCAGGAGTGTATTGATATTTACAGACAGTACCCAGGAGTGTATTGATATTTACAGACAGTAACCAGGAGTGTATTGATATTTACAGACTGTACTCAGGAGTGTATTGATATTTTCAGACAGTACTCAGGAGTGTATTGATATTTACAGACAGTACTCAGGAGTGTATTGATATTTACAGACAGTACCCAGGAGTGTATTGATATTTACAGGGCTTACCCAGGAGTGTATTGATATTTACAGACAGTACCCAGGAGTGTATTGATATTTACACACAGTACCCAGGAGTGCATTGATATTTACAGGGATTACCCAGGAGTGTATTGATATTTACAGACAGTACCCAGGAGAGTATTGATATTAACAGACAGTCCCCAGGAGTGTATTGATATTTACAGACTGTACTCAGGAGTGTATTGATATTTACAGACAGTACCCAGGTGTGTATTGATATTTACAGACAGTACTCAGGAGTGTATTGATATTTACAGACAGTGCCCAGGAGTGTATTGATATTTACAGGGAATACCCAGGAGTGTATTGATATTTACAGGGATTACCCAGGAGTGTATTGATATTTACAGACAGTAACAGGAGTGTATTGATATTTACAGACTGTACTCAGGAGTGTATTGATATTTTCAGACAGTACTCAGGAGTGTATTAATATTTACAAACAGTACTCAGGAGCATATTGATATTTACAGGGATTACCCCGGAGTGTATTGATATTCACAGGCAGTGCCCAGGAGTGTATTGATATTTACAGGCAGTGCCCAGGAGTGTATTGATATTTACAGACAGTGCCCAGATGTGTATTGATATTTACAGACTGTACTCAGGAGCATATTGATATTTACAGGGATTACCCCGGAGTGTATTGATATTTACAGGCAGTGCCCCGGAGTGTATTGATATTTACAGACAGTGCCCAGATGTGTATTGATATTTATAGACTGTACTCAGGAGTATATTGATATTTACAGAGAGTACCCAGGAGTGTATTGATATTTACAGAGAATACCCAGGAGTGTATTGATATTTCCAGTTAGAAACCAGGAGTGTATTGATATTTACAGAGAGTACCCAGGAGTGTATTGACATTTACAAGCAGTGCCCAGGAGTGTATTGATATTTACAGACAATGCCGAGATGTGTATTGATATTTACAGACTGTACTCAGGAGCATATTGATATTTACAGGGATTACCCCGGAGTATATTGATATTTACAGGCAGTGCCCAGGAGTGTATTGATATTTACAGGCAGTGCCCAGGAGTGTATTGATATTTACAGGCAGTGCCCAGGAGTGCATTGATATTTACAGGCAACGCCCAGGAGTGTAGTGATATTTACAGACAGTACCCAGGAGTGTATTGATATTTACAGACAGTAACCAGGAGTGTATTGATATTTACAGACTGTACTCAGGAGTGTATTGATATTTACAGACTGTAATCAGGAGTGTGTTGATATTTTCAGACAGTACTCAGGAGTGTATTGATATTTACAGACAGTACTCAGGAGTGCATTGATATTTACAGACAGTACCCAGGAGTGTATTGATATTTACAGGGATTACCCAGGAGTGTATTGATATTTACAGACAGTACCCAGGAGTGTGTTGATATTTACAGACAGTACCCAGGAGTGTATTGATATTTACAGACTGTACTCAGGAGTGTATTGATATTTACAGACAGTACCCAGGTGTGTATTGATATTTACAGACAGTACTCAGGAGTGTATTGATATTTACAGACAGTGCCCAGGAGTGTATTGATATTTACAGGGAATACCCAGGAGTGTATTGATATTTACAGGGATTACCCAGGAGTGTATTGATATTTACAGACAGTAACAGGAGTGTTTTGATATTTACAGACTGTACTCAGGAGTGTATTGATATTTTCAGACAGTACTCAGGAGTGTATTGATATTTACAAACAGTACTCAGGAGTGTATTGATATTTACAGGGAATACCCAGGAGTGTATTGATATTTACAGGCAGTGCCCAGGAGTGTATTGATATTTACAGACAGTGCCCAGATGTGTATTGATATTTACAGACTGTACTCAGGAGCATATTGATATTTACAGGGATTACCCCGGAGTGTATTGATATTTACAGGCAGTGCCACGGAGTGTATTGATATTTACAGACAGTGCCCAGATGTGTATTGATATTTATAGACTGTACTCAGGAGTATATTGATATTTACAGAGAGTACCCAGGAGTGTATTGATATTTACAGAGAATACCCAGGAGTGTATTGATATTTCCAGTTAGAAACCAGGAGTGTATTGATATTTACAGAGAGTACCCAGGTGTGTATTGATATTTACAGACAATGCCGAGATGTGTATTGATATTTACAGACTGTACTCAGGAGCATATTGATATTTACAGGGATTACCCCGGAGTGTATTGATATTTACAGGCAGTGCCCAGGAGTGTATTGATATTTACAGGGAATACCCAGGAGTGTATTGATATTTACAGGCAGTACCCAGGAGTGTATTGATATTTACAGGCAGTGCCCAGGAGTGCATTGATATTTACAGGCAACGCCCAGGAGTGTAGTGATATTTACAGACAGTACCCAGGAGTGTATTGATATTTACAGACAGTAACCAGGAGTGTATTGATATTTACAGACTGTACTCAGGAGTGTATTGATATTTACAGACTGTAATCAGGAGTGTGTTGATATTTTCAGACAGTACTCAGGAGTGTATTGATATTTACAGACAGTACTCAGGAGTGCATTGATATTTACAGACAGTACCCAGGAGTGTATTGATATATACAGGGATTACCCAGGAGTGTATTGATATTTACAGGCAACGGCCAGGAGTGTAGTGATATTTACAGACAGTACCCAGGAGTGTATTGATATTTACAGACAGTAACCAGGAGTGTATTGATATTTACAGACTGTACTCAGGAGTGTATTGATATTTACAGACTGTAATCAGGAGTGTGTTGATATTTTCAGACAGTACTCAGGAGTGTATTGATATTTACAGACAGTACTCAGGAGTGCATTGATATTTACAGACAGTACCCAGGAGTGTATTGATATTTACAGGGATTACCCAGGAGTGTATTGATATTTACAGACAGTACCCAGGAGTGTATTGATATTTACAGACAGTACCCAGGAGTGCATTGATATTTACAGCCATTATCCAGGAGTGTATTGATATTTACAGACAGTACCCAGGAGAGTATTGATATTTACAGACAGTACCCAGGAGTGTATTGATATTTACAAGCAGTGCCCAGGAGTGTATTGATATTTACAGAGAGTACCCAGGTGTGTATTGATATTTACAGACAATGCCGAGATGTGTATTGATATTTACAGACTGTACTCAGGAGCATATTGATATTTACAGGGATTACCCCGGAGTGTATTGATATTTACAGGCAGTGCCCAGGAGTGTATTGATATTTACAGGGAATACCCAGGAGTGTATTGATATTTACAGGCAGTACCCAGGAGTGTATTGATATTTACAGGCAGTGCCCAGGAGTGCATTGATATTTACAGGCAACGCCCAGGAGTGTAGTGATATTTACAGACAGTACCCAGGAGTGTATTGATATTTACAGACAGTAACCAGGAGTGTATTGATATTTACAGACTGTACTCAGGAGTGTATTGATATTTACAGACTGTAATCAGGAGTGTGTTGATATTTTCAGACAGTACTCAGGAGTGTATTGATATTTACAGACAGTACCCAGGAGTGTATTGATATTTACAGGGATTACCCAGGAGTGTATTGATATTTACAGACAGTACCCAGGAGTGTATTGATATTTACAGACTGTACCCAGGAGTGCATTGATATTTACAGCCATTATCCAGGAGTGTATTGATATTTACAGACAGTACCCAGGAGAGTATTGATATTTACAGACAGTACCCAGGAGTGTATTGATATTTACAGACTGTACTCAGGAGTGTATTGATATTTACAGACAGTACCCAGGTGTGTATTGATATTTACAGACAGTACTCAGGAGTGTATTGATATTTACAGACAGTGCCCAGGAGTGTATTGATATTTACAGGGAATACCCAGGAGTGTATTGATATTTACAGGGATTACCCAGGAGTGTATTGATATTTACAGACAGTACTCAGGAGTGTATTGATATTTACAGCGAATACCCAGGAGTGTATTGATATTTACAGGGATTGCCCAGGAGTATATTGATATTTACAGACTGTACTCAGGAGTGTATTGATATTTTCAGACAGTACTCAGGAGTGTATTGATATTTACAGGGAATACCCAGGAGTGTATTGATATTTACAGGGATTGCCCAGGAGTATATTGATATTTACAGACTGTACTCAGGAGTGTATTGATATTTTCAGACAGTACTCAGGAGTGTATTGATATTTACAGGGAATACCCTGAGTGTATTGATATTTACAGACAGTACCCAGGAATGTATTAATATTTACAGGCAGTACTCAGGAGTGTATTGATATTTACAGGGAATACCCAGGAGTGTATTGATATTTGCGGACAGTACTCAGGAGTATATTGATATTTACAGGCAATGCCCAGGAGTGTATTGATATTTACAGACAGTACCCAGGAGTGTATTGATATTTACAGGGATTGCCCAGGAGTGTATTGATATTTACAGACTGTACTCAGGAGTGTATTGATATTTTCAGACAGTACTCAGGAGTGTATTGATATTTACAGGGAATACCCTGAGTGTATTGATATTTACAGACAGTACCCAGGAATGTATTAATATTTACAGGCAGTACTCAGGAGTGTATTGATATTTGCGGACAGTACTCAGGAGTATATTGATATTTACAGGCAATGCCCAGGAGTGTATTGATATTTACAGACAGTACCCAGGAATGTATTGATATTTACAGGCAGTGCCAGGAGTGTATTGATATTTACAGGGAATACCCAGGACTGTATTGATATTTACAGGCAGTGCCCAGGAGTGTATTGATATTTACAGGCAGTGCCCAGGAGTGTATTGATATTTACAGGGAATACCCAGGAGTGTATTGATATTTACAGATAGTACCCAGAAGTGTATTGATATTTACAGACAGTACCCAGGAGTGTATTGATAGTTACAAGCAGTGCCCAGGAGTGTATTGATATTTACAGACAGTACCCAGGAGTGTATTGATATTTACAGACAGTACCCAGGAGTGTATTGATATTTACAGACAGTACCCAGGAGTGTATTGATATTTACCTGCAGTACTCAGGTGTGTATTGATACTTACTGGGAATACACAGGAGTGTATTGATGTTTACAGGCAGTGCTGTCGTGTGTATTCATATTGACAGAGAACATCCCGGAGTGTGTTGATAATTACAGAGAGTACCCAGGAGTGTATTGATATTTACAGACAGTAACAGGAGTGTATTGATATTTACAGACTGTACTCAGGAGTGTATTGATATTTTCAGACAGTACTCAGGAGTGTATTAATATTTACAAACAGTACTCAGGAGCATATTGATATTTACAGGGATTACGACGGAGTGTATTGATATTTACAGGCAGTGCCCAGGAGTGTATTTATATTTACAGGCAGTGCCCAGGAGTGTATTGATATTTACAGACAGTGCCCAGATGTGTATTGATATTTACAGACTGTACTCAGGAGCATATTGATATTTACAGGGATTACCCCGGAGTGTATTGATATTTACAGGCAGTGCCCCGGAGTGTATTGATATTTACAGACAGTGCCCAGATGTGTATTGATATTTACAGACTGTACTCAGGAGCATATTGATATTTACAGGGATTACCCTGGAGTGTATTGATATTTACAGGCAGTGCCCAGGAGTGTATTTATATTTACAGGCAGTGCCCAGGAGTGTATTGATATTTACAGACAGTGCCCAGATGTGTATTGATATTTACAGACTGTACTCAGGAGCATATTGATATTTACAGGGATTACCCCGGAGTGTATTGATATTTACAGGCAGTGCCCAGGAGTGTATTGATATTTACAGGCAGTGCCCAGATGTGTATTGATATTGATAGACTGTACTCAGGAGTATATTGATATTTACAGAGAGTACCCAGGAGCGTATAGATATTTACAGAGAATACCCAGGAGTGTATAGATATTTCCAGTTAGAAACCAGGAGTGTATTGATATTTACAGAGAGTACCCAGGAGTGTATTGATAGTTACAAGCAGTGCCCAGGAGTGTATTGATATTTACAGACAGTGCCCAGATGTGTATTGATATTTACAGACTGTACTCAGGAGCATATTGATATTTACAGGGATTACCCCGGAGTGTATTGATATTTACAGGCAGTGCCCAGGAGTGTATTGATATTTACAGGCAGTGCCCAGGAGTGTATTGATATTTACAGACAGTGCCCAGATGTGTATTGATATTTACAGACTGTACTCAGGAGCATATTGATATTTACAGGGATTACCCCGGAGTGTATTGATATTTACAGGCAGTGCCCAGGAGTGTATTGATATTTACAGGCAGTGCCCAGGAGTGTATTGATATTTACAGGCAGTGCCCAGGAGTGTAGTGATATTTACAGGCAGTGCCCAGGAGTGTATTGATATTTACAGACAGTACCCAGGAGTGTATTGATATTTACAGACAGTAACCAGGAGTGTATTGAAATTTACAGACTGTACTCAGGAGTGTATTGATATTTACAGACTGTAATCAGGAGTGTATTGATATTTTCAGACAGTACTCAGGAGTGTATTGATATTTACAGACAGTACTCAGGAGTGTATTGATATTTACAGACAGTACCCAGGAGTGTATTGATATTTACATGGCTTACCCAGGAGTGTATTGATATTTACAGACAGTACCCAGGAGTGTATTGATATTTACAGACAGTACCCAGGAGTGCATTGATATTTACAGGGATTACCCAGGAGTGTATTGATATTTACAGACAGTACCCAGGAGATTATTGATATTAACAGACAGTACCCAGGAGTGTATTGATATTTACAGACTGTACTCAGGAGTGTATTGATATTTACAGACAGTACCCAGGTGTGTATTGATATTTACAGACAGTACTCAGGAGTGTATTGATATTTACAGACCGTGCCCAGGAGTGTATTGATATTTACAGGGAATACCCAGGAGTGTATTGATATTTACAGGGATTACCCAGGAGTGTATTGATATTTACAGACAGTAACAGGAGTGTATTGATATTTACAGACTGTACTCAGGAGTGTATTGATATTTTCAGACAGTACTCAGGAGTGTATTAATATTTACAAACAGTACTCAGGAGCATATTGATATTTACAGGGATTACGACGGAGTGTATTGATATTTACAGGCAGTGCCCAGGAGTGTATTTATATTTACAGGCAGTGCCCAGGAGTGTATTGATATTTACAGACAGTGCCCAGAAGTGTATTGATATTTACAGACTGTACTCAGGAGCATATTGATATTTACAGGGATTACCCCGGAGTGTATTGATATTTACAGGCAGTGCCCCGGAGTGTATTGATATTTACAGACAGTGCCCAGATGTGTATTGATATTGATAGACTGTACTCAGGAGTATATTGATATTTACAGAGAGTACCCAGGAGTGTATAGATATTTACAGAGAATACCCAGGAGTGTATAGATATTTCCAGTTAGAAACCAGGAGTGTATTGATATTTACAGAGAGTACCCAGGAGTGTATTGATAGTTACAAGCAGTGCCCAGGAGTGTATTGATATTTACAGACAATGCCGAGATGTGTATTGATATTTACAGACTGTACTCAGGAGCATATTGATATTTACAGGGATTACCCCGGAGTATATTGATATTTACAGGCAGTGCCCAGGAGTGTATTGATATTTACAGGCAGTGCCCAGGAGTGTATTGATATTTACAGGCAGTGCCCAGGAGTGCATTGATATTTACAGGCAACGCCCAGGAGTGTAGTGATATTTACAGACAGTACCCAGGAGTGTATTGATATTTACAGACAGTAACCAGGAGTGTATTGATATTTACAGACTGTACTCAGGAGTGTATTGATATTTACAGACTGTAATCAGGAGTGTGTTGATATTTTCAGACAGTACTCAGGAGTGTATTGATATTTACAGACAGTACTCAGGAGTGCATTGATATTTACAGACAGTACCCAGGAGTGTATTGATATTTACAGGGATTACCCAGGAGTGTATTGATATTTACAGACAGTACCCAGGAGTGTATTGATATTTACAGACAGTACCCAGGAGTGCATTGATATTTACAGCCATTATCCAGGAGTGTATTGATATTTACAGACTGTACTCAGGAGTGTATTGATATTTACAGACAGTACCCAGGTGTGTATTGATATTTACAGACAGTACTCAGGAGTGTATTGATATTTACAGACAGTGCCCAGGAGTGTATTGATATTTACAGGGAATACCCAGGAGTGTATTGATATTTACAGGGATTACCCAGGAGTGTATTGATATTTACAGACAGTAACAGGAGTGTTTTGATATTTACAGACTGTACTCAGGAGTGTATTGATATTTACAGGGAATACCCTGAGTGTATTGATATTTACAGACAGTACCCAGGAATGTATTAATATTTACAGGCAGTACTCAGGAGTGTATTGATATTTGCGGACAGTACTCAGGAGTATATTGATATTTACAGGCAATGCCCAGGAGTGTATTGATATTTACAGACTGTAATCAGGAGTGTATTGATATTTTCAGACAGTACTCAGGAGTGTATTGATATTTACAGACAGTACTCAGGAGTGTATTGATATTTACAGACAGTACCCAGGAGTGTATTGATATTTACAGGGCTTACCCAGGAGTGTATTGATATTTACAGACAGTACCCAGGAGTGTATTGATATTTACAGACAGTACCCAGGAGTGCATTGATATTTACAGGGATTACCCAGGAGTGTATTGATATTTACAGACAGTACCCAGGAGATTATTGATATTAACAGACAGTACCCAGGAGTGTATTGATATTTACAGACTGTACTCAGGAGTGTATTGATATTTACAGACAGTACCCAGGTGTGTATTGATATTTACAGACAGTACTCAGGAGTGTATTGATATTTACAGACCGTGCCCAGGAGTGTATTGATATTTACAGGGAATACCCAGGAGTGTATTGATATTTACAGGGATTACCCAGGAGTGTATTGATATTTACAGACAGTAACAGGAGTGTATTGATATTTACAGACTGTACTCAGGAGTGTATTGATATTTTCAGACAGTACTCAGGAGTGTATTAATATTTACAAACAGTACTCAGGAGCATATTGATATTTACAGGGATTACGACGGAGTGTATTGATATTTACAGGCAGTGCCCAGGAGTGTATTTATATTTACAGGCAGTGCCCAGGAGTGTATTGATATTTACAGACAGTGCCCAGATGTGTATTGATATTTACAGACTGTACTCAGGAGCATATTGATATTTACAGGGATTACCCCGGAGTGTATTGATATTTACAGGCAGTGCCCCGGAGTGTATTGATATTTACAGACAGTGCCCAGATGTGTATTGATATTGATAGACTGTACTCAGGAGTATATTGATATTTACAGAGAGTACCCAGGAGTGTATAGATATTTACAGAGAATACCCAGGAGTGTATAGATATTTCCAGTTAGAAACCAGGAGTGTATTGATATTTACAGAGAGTACCCAGGAGTGTATTGATAGTTACAAGCAGTGCCCAGGAGTGTATTGATATTTACAGACAATGCCGAGATGTGTATTAATATTTACAGACTGTACTCAGGAGCATATTGATATTTACAGGGATTACCCCGGAGTATATTGATATTTACAGGCAGTGCCCAGGAGTGTATTGATATTTACAGGCAGTGCCCAGGAGTGTATTGATATTTACAGGCAGTGCCCCGGAGTGCATTGATATTTACAGGCAACGCCCAGGAGTGTAGTGATATTTACAGACAGTACCCAGGAGTGTATTGATATTTACAGACAGTAACCAGGAGTGTATTGATATTTACAGACTGTACCCAGGAGTGTATTGATATTTACAGACTGTAATCAGGAGTGTGTTGATATTTTCAGACAGTACTCAGGAGTGTATTGATATTTACAGACAGTACTCAGGAGTGCATTGATATTTACAGACAGTACCCAGGAGTGTATTGATATTTACAGGGATTACCCAGGAGTGTATTGATATTTACAGACAGTACCCAGGAGTGTATTGATATTTACAGACAGTACCCAGGAGTGCATTGATATTTACAGCCATTATCCAGGAGTGTATTGATATTTACAGACTGTACTCAGGAGTGTATTGATATTTACAGACAGTACCCAGGTGTGTATTGATATTTACAGACAGTACTCAGGAGTGTATTGATATTTACAGACAGTGCCCAGGAGTGTATTGATATTTACAGGGAATACCCAGGAGTGTATTGATATTTACAGGGATTACCCAGGAGTGTATTGATATTTACAGACAGTAACAGGAGTGTTTTGATATTTACAGACTGTACTCAGGAGTGTATTGATATTTACAGGGAATACCCTGAGTGTATTGATATTTACAGACAGTACCCAGGAATGTATTAATATTTACAGGCAGTACTCAGGAGTGTATTGATATTTGCGGACAGTACTCAGGAGTATATTGATATTTACAGGCAATGCCCAGGAGTGTATTGATATTTACAGACAGTACCCAGGAATGTATTGATATTTACAGGCAGTGCCAGGAGTGTATTGATATTTACAGGGAATACCCAGGACTGTATTGATATTTACAGGCAGTGCCCAGGAGTGTATTGATATTTACAGGCAGTGCCCAGGAGTGTATTGATATTTACAGGGAATACCCAGGAGTGTATTGATATTTACAGATAGTACCCAGAAGTGTATTGATATTTACAGACAGTACCCAGGAGTGTATTGATAGTTACAAGCAGTGCCCAGGAGTGTATTGATATTTACAGACAGTACCCAGGAGTGTATTGATATTTACAGACAGTACCCAGGAGTGTATTGATATTTACAGGCAGTACCCAGGAATGTATTGATATTTACAGGCAGTGCCAGGAGTGTATTGATATTTACAGGGAATACCCAGGACTGTATTGATATTTACAGGCAGTGCCCAGGAGTGTATTGATATTTACAGACAGTACCCAGGAATGTATTGATATTTACAGGCAGTGCCAGGAGTGTATTGATATTTACAGGGAATACCCAGGACTATATTGATATTTACAGGCAGTGCCCAGGAGTGTATTGATATTTACAGGCAGTGCCCAGGAGTGTATTGATATTTACAGGGAATACCCAGGAGTGTATTGATATTTACAGATAGTACCCAGAAGTGTATTGATATTTACAGACAGTACCCAGGAGTGTATTGATAGTTACAAGCAGTGCCCAGGAGTGTATTGATATTTACAGACAGTACCCAGGAGTGTATTGATATTTACAGACAGTACCCAGGAGTGTATTGATATTTACAGACAGTACCCAGGAGTGTATTGATATTTACCTGCAGTACTCAGGTGTGTATTGATACTTACTGGGAATACACAGGAGTGTATTGATGTTTACAGGCAGTGCCGTCGTGTGTATTCATATTGACAGAGAACATCCCGGAGTGTGTTGATAATTACAGAGAGTACCCAGGAGTGTATTGATATTTACAGACAGTAACAGGAGTGTATTGATATTTACAGACTGTACTCAGGAGTGTATTGATATTTTCAGACAGTACTCAGGAGTGTATTAATATTTACAAACAGTACTCAGGAGCATATTGATATTTACAGGGATTACGACGGAGTGTATTGATATTTACAGGCAGTGCCCAGGAGTGTATTTATATTTACAGGCAGTGCCCAGGAGTGTATTGATATTTACAGACAGTGCCCAGATGTGTATTGATATTTACAGACTGTACTCAGGAGCATATTGATATTTACAGGGATTACCCCGGAGTGTATTGATATTTACAGGCAGTGCCCCGGAGTGTATTGATATTTACAGACAGTGCCCAGATGTGTATTGATATTGATAGACTGTACTCAGGAGTATATTGATATTTACAGAGAGTACCCAGGAGTGTATAGATATTTACAGAGAATACCCAGGAGTGTATAGATATTTCCAGTTAGAAACCAGGAGTGTATTGATATTTACAGAGAGTACCCAGGAGTGTATTGATAGTTACAAGCAGTGCCCAGGAGTGTATTGATATTTACAGACAGTGCCCAGATGTGTATTGATATTTACAGACTGTACTCAGGAGCATATTGATATTTACAGGGATTACCCCGGAGTGTATTGATATTTACAGGCAGTGCCCAGGAGTGTATTGATATTTACAGGCAGTGCCCAGGAGTGTATTGATATTTACAGACAGTGCCCAGATGTGTATTGATATTTACAGACTGTACTCAGGAGCATATTGATATTTACAGGGATTACCCCGGAGTGTATTGATATTTACAGGCAGTGCCCAGGAGTGTATTGATATTTACAGGCAGTGCCCAGGAGTGTATTGATATTTACAGGCAGTGCCCAGGAGTGTAGTGATATTTACAGGCAGTGCCCAGGAGTGTATTGATATTTACAGACAGTAACAGGAGTGTATTGATATTTACAGACTGTACTCAGGAGTGTATTGATATTTTCAGACAGTACTCAGGAGTGTATTAATATTTACAAACAGTACTCAGGAGCATATTGATATTTACAGGGATTACGACGGAGTGTATTGATATTTACAGGCAGTGCCCAGGAGTGTATTTATATTTACAGGCAGTGCCCAGGAGTGTATTGATATTTACAGACAGTGCCCAGATGTGTATTGATATTTACAGACTGTACTCAGGAGCATATTGATATTTACAGGGATTACCCCGGAGTGTATTGATATTTACAGGCAGTGCCCCGGAGTGTATTGATATTTACAGACAGTGCCCAGATGTGTATTGATATTGATAGACTGTACTCAGGAGTATATTGATATTTACAGAGAGTACCCAGGAGTGTATAGATATTTACAGAGAATACCCAGGAGTGTATAGATATTTCCAGTTAGAAACCAGGAGTGTATTGATATTTACAGAGAGTACCCAGGAGTGTATTGATAGTTACAAGCAGTGCCCAGGAGTGGATTGATATTTACAGACAGTGCCCAGATGTGTATTGATATTTACAGACTGTACTCAGGAGCATATTGATATTTACAGGGATTACCCCGGAGTGTATTGATATTTACAGGCAGTGCCCAGGAGTGTATTGATATTTACAGGCAGTGCCCAGGAGTGTATTGATATTTACAGACAGTGCCCAGATGTGTATTGATATTTACAGACTGTACTCAGGAGCATATTGATATTTACAGGGATTACCCCGGAGTGTATTGATATTTACAGGCAGTGCCCAGGAGTGTATTGATATTTACAGGCAGTGCCCAGGAGTGTATTGATATTTACAGGCAGTGCCCAGGAGTGTAGTGATATTTACAGGCAGTGCCCAGGAGTGTATTGATATTTACAGACAGTACCCAGGAGTGTATTGATATTTACAGACAGTAACCAGGAGTGTATTGAAATTTACAGACTGTACTCAGGAGTGTATTGATATTTACAGACTGTAATCAGGAGTGTATTGATATTTTCAGACAGTACTCAGGAGTGTATTGATATTTACAGACAGTACTCAGGAGTGTATTGATATTTACAGACAGTACCCAGGAGTGTATTGATATTTACAGGGCTTACCCAGGAGTGTATTGATATTTACAGACAGTACCCAGGAGTGTATTGATATTTACAGACAGTACCCAGGAGTGCATTGATATTTACAGGGATTACCCAGGAGTGTATTGATATTTACAGACAGTACCCAGGAGATTATTGATATTAACAGACAGTACCCAGGAGTGTATTGATATTTACAGACTGTACTCAGGAGTGTATTGATATTTACAGACAGTACCCAGGTGTGTATTGATATTTACAGACAGTACTCAGGAGTGTATTGATATTTACAGACCGTGCCCAGGAGTGTATTGATATTTACAGGGAATACCCAGGAGTGTATTGATATTTACAGGGATTACCCAGGAGTGTATTGATATTTACAGACAGTAACAGGAGTGTATTGATATTTACAGACTGTACTCAGGAGTGTATTGATATTTTCAGACAGTACTCAGGAGTGTATTAATATTTACAAACAGTACTCAGGAGCATATTGATATTTACAGGGATTACGACGGAGTGTATTGATATTTACAGGCAGTGCCCAGGAGTGTATTTATATTTACAGGCAGTGCCCCGGAGTGTATTGATATTTACAGACAGTGCCCAGATGTGTATTGATATTTACAGACTGTACTCAGGAGCATATTGATATTTACAGGGATTACCCCGGAGTGTATTGATATTTACAGGCAGTGCCCCGGAGTGTATTGATATTTACAGACAGTGCCCAGATGTGTATTGATATTGATAGACTGTACTCAGGAGTATATTGATATTTACAGAGAGTACCCAGGAGTGTATAGATATTTACAGAGAATACCCAGGAGTGTATAGATATTTCCAGTTAGAAACCAGGAGTGTATTGATATTTACAGAGAGTACCCAGGAGTGTATTGATAGTTACAAGCAGTGCCCAGGAGTGTATTGATATTTACAGACAATGCCGAGATGTGTATTGATATTTACAGACTGTACTCAGGAGCATATTGATATTTACAGGGATTACCCCGGAGTATATTGATATTTACAGGCAGTGCCCAGGAGTGTATTGATATTTACAGGCAGTGCCCAGGAGTGTATTGATATTTACAGGCAGTGCCCAGGAGTGCATTGATATTTACAGGCAACGCCCAGGAGTGTAGTGATATTTACAGACAGTACCCAGGAGTGTATTGATATTTACAGACAGTAACCAGGAGTGTATTGATATTTACAGACTGTACTCAGGAGTGTATTGATATTTACAGACTGTAATCAGGAGTGTGTTGATATTTTCAGACAGTACTCAGGAGTGTATTGATATTTACAGACAGTACTCAGGAGTGCATTGATATTTACAGACAGTACCCAGGAGTGTATTGATATTTACAGGGATTACCCAGGAGTGTATTGATATTTACAGACAGTACCCAGGAGTGTATTGATATTTACAGACAGTACCCAGGAGTGCATTGATATTTACAGCCATTATCCAGGAGTGTATTGATATTTACAGACAGTACCCAGGAGAGTATTGATATTTACAGACAGTACCCAGGAGTGTATTGATATTTACAGACTGTACTCAGGAGTGTATTGATATTTACAGACAGTACCCAGGTGTGTATTGATATTTACAGACAGTACTCAGGAGTGTATTGATATTTACAGACAGTGCCCAGGAGTGTATTGATATTTACAGGGAATACCCAGGAGTGTATTGATATTTACAGGGATTACCCAGGAGTGTATTGATATTTACAGACAGTAACAGGAGTGTTTTGATATTTACAGACTGTACTCAGGAGTGTATTGATATTTTCAGACAGTACTCAGGAGTGTATTGATATTTACAAACAGTACTCAGGAGTGTATTGATATTTACAGGGAATACCCAGGAGTGTATTGATATTTACAGGCAGTGCCCAGGAGTGTATTGATATTTACAGACAGTGCCCAGATGTGTATTGATATTTACAGACTGTACTCAGGAGCATATTGATATTTACAGGGATTACCCCGGAGTGTATTGATATTTACAGGCAGTGCCCCGGAGTGTATTGATATTTACAGACAGTGCCCAGATGTGTATTGATATTTATAGACTGTACTCAGGAGTATATTGATATTTACAGAGAGTACCCAGGAGTGTATTGATATTTACAGAGAATACCCAGGAGTGTATTGATATTTCCAGTTAGAAACCAGGAGTGTATTGATATTTACAGAGAGTACCCAGGAGTGTATTGATATTTACAAGCAGTGCCCAGGAGTGTATTGATATTTACAGAGAGTACCCAGGTGTGTATTGATATTTACAGACAATGCCGAGATGTGTATTGATATTTACAGACTGTACTCAGGAGCATATTGATATTTACAGGGATTACCCCGGAGTGTATTGATATTTACAGGCAGTGCCCAGGAGTGTATTGATATTTACAGGGAATACCCAGGAGTGTATTGATATTTACAGGCAGTACCCAGGAGTGTATTGATATTTACAGGCAGTGCCCAGGAGTGCATTGATATTTACAGGCAACGCCCAGGAGTGTAGTGATATTTACAGACAGTACCCAGGAGTGTATTGATATTTACAGACAGTAACCAGGAGTGTATTGATATTTACAGACTGTACTCAGGAATGTATTGATATTTACAGACTGTAATCAGGAGTGTGTTGATATTTTCAGTCAGTACTCAGGAGTGTATTGATATTTACAGACAGTACTCAGGAGTGCATTGATATTTACAGACAGTACCCAGGAGTGTATTGATATTTACAGGGATTACCCAGGAGTGTATTGATATTTACAGACAGTACCCAGGAGTGTATTGATATTTACAGACAGTACCCAGGAGTGCATTGATATTTACAGCCATTATCCAGGAGTGTATTGATATTTACAGACAGTACCCAGGAGAGTATTGATATTTACAGACAGTACCCAGGAGTGTATTGATATTTACAGACTGTCCTCAGGAGTGTATTGATATTTACAGACAGTACCCAGGTGTGTATTGATATTTACAGACAGTACTCAGGAGTGTATTGATATTTACAGACAGTGCCCAGGAGTGTATTGATATTTACAGGCAGTGCCCCGGAGTGTATTGATATTTACAGACAGTGCCCAGATGTGTATTGATATTGATAGACTGTACTCAGGAGTATATTGATATTTACAGAGAGTACCCAGGAGTGTATAGATATTTACAGAGAATACCCAGGAGTGTATAGATATTTCCAGTTAGAAACCAGGAGTGTATTGATATTTACAGAGAGTACCCAGGAGTGTATTGATAGTTACAAGCAGTGCCCAGGAGTGTATTGATATTTACAGACAATGCCGAGATGTGTATTAATATTTACAGACTGTACTCAGGAGCATATTGATATTTACAGGGATTACCCCGGAGTATATTGATATTTACAGGCAGTGCCCAGGAGTGTATTGATATTTACAGGCAGTGCCCAGGAGTGTATTGATATTTACAGGCAGTGCCCCGGAGTGCATTGATATTTACAGGCAACGCCCAGGAGTGTAGTGATATTTACAGACAGTACCCAGGAGTGTATTGATATTTACAGACAGTAACCAGGAGTGTATTGATATTTACAGACTGTACCCAGGAGTGTATTGATATTTACAGACTGTAATCAGGAGTGTGTTGATATTTTCAGACAGTACTCAGGAGTGTATTGATATTTACAGACAGTACTCAGGAGTGCATTGATATTTACAGACAGTACCCAGGAGTGTATTGATATTTACAGGGATTACCCAGGAGTGTATTGATATTTACAGACAGTACCCAGGAGTGTATTGATATTTACAGACAGTACCCAGGAGTGCATTGATATTTACAGCCATTATCCAGGAGTGTATTGATATTTACAGACTGTACTCAGGAGTGTATTGATATTTACAGACAGTACCCAGGTGTGTATTGATATTTACAGACAGTACTCAGGAGTGTATTGATATTTACAGACAGTGCCCAGGAGTGTATTGATATTTACAGGGAATACCCAGGAGTGTATTGATATTTACAGGGATTACCCAGGAGTGTATTGATATTTACAGACAGTAACAGGAGTGTTTTGATATTTACAGACTGTACTCAGGAGTGTATTGATATTTACAGGGAATACCCTGAGTGTATTGATATTTACAGACAGTACCCAGGAATGTATTAATATTTACAGGCAGTACTCAGGAGTGTATTGATATTTGCGGACAGTACTCAGGAGTATATTGATATTTACAGGCAATGCCCAGGAGTGTATTGATATTTACAGACAGTACCCAGGAATGTATTGATATTTACAGGCAGTGCCAGGAGTGTATTGATATTTACAGGGAATACCCAGGACTGTATTGATATTTACAGGCAGTGCCCAGGAGTGTATTGATATTTACAGGCAGTGCCCAGGAGTGTATTGATATTTACAGGGAATACCCAGGAGTGTATTGATATTTACAGATAGTACCCAGAAGTGTATTGATATTTACAGACAGTACCCAGGAGTGTATTGATAGTTACAAGCAGTGCCCAGGAGTGTATTGATATTTACAGACAGTACCCAGGAGTGTATTGATATTTACAGACAGTACCCAGGAGTGTATTGATATTTACAGGCAGTACCCAGGAATGTATTGATATTTACAGGCAGTGCCAGGAGTGTATTGATATTTACAGGGAATACCCAGGACTGTATTGATATTTACAGGCAGTGCCCAGGAGTGTATTGATATTTACAGACAGTACCCAGGAATGTATTGATATTTACAGGCAGTGCCAGGAGTGTATTGATATTTACAGGGAATACCCAGGACTATATTGATATTTACAGGCAGTGCCCAGGAGTGTATTGATATTTACAGGCAGTGCCCAGGAGTGTATTGATATTTACAGGGAATACCCAGGAGTGTATTGATATTTACAGATAGTACCCAGAAGTGTATTGATATTTACAGACAGTACCCAGGAGTGTATTGATAGTTACAAGCAGTGCCCAGGAGTGTATTGATATTTACAGACAGTACCCAGGAGTGTATTGATATTTACAGACAGTACCCAGGAGTGTATTGATATTTACAGACAGTACCCAGGAGTGTATTGATATTTACCTGCAGTACTCAGGTGTGTATTGATACTTACTGGGAATACACAGGAGTGTATTGATGTTTACAGGCAGTGCCGTCGTGTGTATTCATATTGACAGAGAACATCCCGGAGTGTGTTGATAATTACAGAGAGTACCCAGGAGTGTATTGATATTTACAGACAGTAACAGGAGTGTATTGATATTTACAGACTGTACTCAGGAGTGTATTGATATTTTCAGACAGTACTCAGGAGTGTATTAATATTTACAAACAGTACTCAGGAGCATATTGATATTTACAGGGATTACGACGGAGTGTATTGATATTTACAGGCAGTGCCCAGGAGTGTATTTATATTTACAGGCAGTGCCCAGGAGTGTATTGATATTTACAGACAGTGCCCAGATGTGTATTGATATTTACAGACTGTACTCAGGAGCATATTGATATTTACAGGGATTACCCCGGAGTGTATTGATATTTACAGGCAGTGCCCCGGAGTGTATTGATATTTACAGACAGTGCCCAGATGTGTATTGATATTGATAGACTGTACTCAGGAGTATATTGATATTTACAGAGAGTACCCAGGAGTGTATAGATATTTACAGAGAATACCCAGGAGTGTATAGATATTTCCAGTTAGAAACCAGGAGTGTATTGATATTTACAGAGAGTACCCAGGAGTGTATTGATAGTTACAAGCAGTGCCCAGGAGTGTATTGATATTTACAGACAGTGCCCAGATGTGTATTGATATTTACAGACTGTACTCAGGAGCATATTGATATTTACAGGGATTACCCCGGAGTGTATTGATATTTACAGGCAGTGCCCAGGAGTGTATTGATATTTACAGGCAGTGCCCAGGAGTGTATTGATATTTACAGACAGTGCCCAGATGTGTATTGATATTTACAGACTGTACTCAGGAGCATATTGATATTTACAGGGATTACCCCGGAGTGTATTGATATTTACAGGCAGTGCCCAGGAGTGTATTGATATTTACAGGCAGTGCCCAGGAGTGTATTGATATTTACAGGCAGTGCCCAGGAGTGTAGTGATATTTACAGGCAGTGCCCAGGAGTGTATTGATATTTACAGACAGTAACAGGAGTGTATTGATATTTACAGACTGTACTCAGGAGTGTATTGATATTTTCAGACAGTACTCAGGAGTGTATTAATATTTACAAACAGTACTCAGGAGCATATTGATATTTACAGGGATTACGACGGAGTGTATTGATATTTACAGGCAGTGCCCAGGAGTGTATTTATATTTACAGGCAGTGCCCAGGAGTGTATTGATATTTACAGACAGTGCCCAGATGTGTATTGATATTTACAGACTGTACTCAGGAGCATATTGATATTTACAGGGATTACCCCGGAGTGTATTGATATTTACAGGCAGTGCCCCGGAGTGTATTGATATTTACAGACAGTGCCCAGATGTGTATTGATATTGATAGACTGTACTCAGGAGTATATTGATATTTACAGAGAGTACCCAGGAGTGTATAGATATTTACAGAGAATACCCAGGAGTGTATAGATATTTCCAGTTAGAAACCAGGAGTGTATTGATATTTACAGAGAGTACCCAGGAGTGTATTGATAGTTACAAGCAGTGCCCAGGAGTGGATTGATATTTACAGACAGTGCCCAGATGTGTATTGATATTTACAGACTGTACTCAGGAGCATATTGATATTTACAGGGATTACCCCGGAGTGTATTGATATTTACAGGCAGTGCCCAGGAGTGTATTGATATTTACAGGCAGTGCCCAGGAGTGTATTGATATTTACAGACAGTGCCCAGATGTGTATTGATATTTACAGACTGTACTCAGGAGCATATTGATATTTACAGGGATTACCCCGGAGTGTATTGATATTTACAGGCAGTGCCCAGGAGTGTATTGATATTTACAGGCAGTGCCCAGGAGTGTATTGATATTTACAGGCAGTGCCCAGGAGTGTAGTGATATTTACAGGCAGTGCCCAGGAGTGTATTGATATTTACAGACAGTACCCAGGAGTGTATTGATATTTACAGACAGTAACCAGGAGTGTATTGAAATTTACAGACTGTACTCAGGAGTGTATTGATATTTACAGACTGTAATCAGGAGTGTATTGATATTTTCAGACAGTACTCAGGAGTGTATTGATATTTACAGACAGTACTCAGGAGTGTATTGATATTTACAGACAGTACCCAGGAGTGTATTGATATTTACAGGGCTTACCCAGGAGTGTATTGATATTTACAGACAGTACCCAGGAGTGTATTGATATTTACAGACAGTACCCAGGAGTGCATTGATATTTACAGGGATTACCCAGGAGTGTATTGATATTTACAGACAGTACCCAGGAGATTATTGATATTAACAGACAGTACCCAGGAGTGTATTGATATTTACAGACTGTACTCAGGAGTGTATTGATATTTACAGACAGTACCCAGGTGTGTATTGATATTTACAGACAGTACTCAGGAGTGTATTGATATTTACAGACCGTGCCCAGGAGTGTATTGATATTTACAGGGAATACCCAGGAGTGTATTGATATTTACAGGGATTACCCAGGAGTGTATTGATATTTACAGACAGTAACAGGAGTGTATTGATATTTACAGACTGTACTCAGGAGTGTATTGATATTTTCAGACAGTACTCAGGAGTGTATTAATATTTACAAACAGTACTCAGGAGCATATTGATATTTACAGGGATTACGACGGAGTGTATTGATATTTACAGGCAGTGCCCAGGAGTGTATTTATATTTACAGGCAGTGCCCCGGAGTGTATTGATATTTACAGACAGTGCCCAGATGTGTATTGATATTTACAGACTGTACTCAGGAGCATATTGATATTTACAGGGATTACCCCGGAGTGTATTGATATTTACAGGCAGTGCCCCGGAGTGTATTGATATTTACAGACAGTGCCCAGATGTGTATTGATATTGATAGACTGTACTCAGGAGTATATTGATATTTACAGAGAGTACCCAGGAGTGTATAGATATTTACAGAGAATACCCAGGAGTGTATAGATATTTCCAGTTAGAAACCAGGAGTGTATTGATATTTACAGAGAGTACCCAGGAGTGTATTGATAGTTACAAGCAGTGCCCAGGAGTGTATTGATATTTACAGACAATGCCGAGATGTGTATTGATATTTACAGACTGTACTCAGGAGCATATTGATATTTACAGGGATTACCCCGGAGTATATTGATATTTACAGGCAGTGCCCAGGAGTGTATTGATATTTACAGGCAGTGCCCAGGAGTGTATTGATATTTACAGGCAGTGCCCAGGAGTGCATTGATATTTACAGGCAACGCCCAGGAGTGTAGTGATATTTACAGACAGTACCCAGGAGTGTATTGATATTTACAGACAGTAACCAGGAGTGTATTGATATTTACAGACTGTACTCAGGAGTGTATTGATATTTACAGACTGTAATCAGGAGTGTGTTGATATTTTCAGACAGTACTCAGGAGTGTATTGATATTTACAGACAGTACTCAGGAGTGCATTGATATTTACAGACAGTACCCAGGAGTGTATTGATATTTACAGGGATTACCCAGGAGTGTATTGATATTTACAGACAGTACCCAGGAGTGTATTGATATTTACAGACAGTACCCAGGAGTGCATTGATATTTACAGCCATTATCCAGGAGTGTATTGATATTTACAGACAGTACCCAGGAGAGTATTGATATTTACAGACAGTACCCAGGAGTGTATTGATATTTACAGACTGTACTCAGGAGTGTATTGATATTTACAGACAGTACCCAGGTGTGTATTGATATTTACAGACAGTACTCAGGAGTGTATTGATATTTACAGACAGTGCCCAGGAGTGTATTGATATTTACAGGGAATACCCAGGAGTGTATTGATATTTACAGGGATTACCCAGGAGTGTATTGATATTTACAGACAGTAACAGGAGTGTTTTGATATTTACAGACTGTACTCAGGAGTGTATTGATATTTTCAGACAGTACTCAGGAGTGTATTGATATTTACAAACAGTACTCAGGAGTGTATTGATATTTACAGGGAATACCCAGGAGTGTATTGATATTTACAGGCAGTGCCCAGGAGTGTATTGATATTTACAGACAGTGCCCAGATGTGTATTGATATTTACAGACTGTACTCAGGAGCATATTGATATTTACAGGGATTACCCCGGAGTGTATTGATATTTACAGGCAGTGCCCCGGAGTGTATTGATATTTACAGACAGTGCCCAGATGTGTATTGATATTTATAGACTGTACTCAGGAGTATATTGATATTTACAGAGAGTACCCAGGAGTGTATTGATATTTACAGAGAATACCCAGGAGTGTATTGATATTTCCAGTTAGAAACCAGGAGTGTATTGATATTTACAGAGAGTACCCAGGAGTGTATTGATATTTACAAGCAGTGCCCAGGAGTGTATTGATATTTACAGAGAGTACCCAGGTGTGTATTGATATTTACAGACAATGCCGAGATGTGTATTGATATTTACAGACTGTACTCAGGAGCATATTGATATTTACAGGGATTACCCCGGAGTGTATTGATATTTACAGGCAGTGCCCAGGAGTGTATTGATATTTACAGGGAATACCCAGGAGTGTATTGATATTTACAGGCAGTACCCAGGAGTGTATTGATATTTACAGGCAGTGCCCAGGAGTGCATTGATATTTACAGGCAACGCCCAGGAGTGTAGTGATATTTACAGACAGTACCCAGGAGTGTATTGATATTTACAGACAGTAACCAGGAGTGTATTGATATTTACAGACTGTACTCAGGAATGTATTGATATTTACAGACTGTAATCAGGAGTGTGTTGATATTTTCAGTCAGTACTCAGGAGTGTATTGATATTTACAGACAGTACTCAGGAGTGCATTGATATTTACAGACAGTACCCAGGAGTGTATTGATATTTACAGGGATTACCCAGGAGTGTATTGATATTTACAGACAGTACCCAGGAGTGTATTGATATTTACAGACAGTACCCAGGAGTGCATTGATATTTACAGCCATTATCCAGGAGTGTATTGATATTTACAGACAGTACCCAGGAGAGTATTGATATTTACAGACAGTACCCAGGAGTGTATTGATATTTACAGACTGTCCTCAGGAGTGTATTGATATTTACAGACAGTACCCAGGTGTGTATTGATATTTACAGACAGTACTCAGGAGTGTATTGATATTTACAGACAGTGCCCAGGAGTGTATTGATATTTACAGGGAATACCCAGGAGTGTATTGATATTTACAGGGATTACCCAGGAGTGTATTGATATTTACAGACAGTAACAGTTGTGTATTGATATTTACAGACTGTACTCAGGAGTGTATTGATATTTTCAGACAGTACTCAGGAGTGTATTGATATTTACAAACAGTACTCAGGAGTGTATTGATATTTACAGCGAATACCCAGGAGTGTATTGATATTTACAGGGATTGCCCAGGAGTATATTGATATTTACAGACTGTACTCAGGAGTGTATTGATATTTACAGGGAATACCCTGAGTGTATTGATATTTACAGACAGTACCCAGGAATGTATTAATATTTACAGGCAGTAAACAGGAGTGTATTGATATTTACAGGGAATACCCAGGAGTGTATTGATATTTGCGGACAGTACTCAGGAGTATATTGATATTTACAGGGATTACCCCGGAGTGTATTGATATTTACAGGCAGTGCCCCGGAGTGTATTGATATTTACAGACAGTGCCCAGATGTGTATTGATATTTACAGACTGTACTCAGGAGCATATTGATATTTACAGGGATTACCCCGGAGTGTATTGATATTTACAGGCAGTGCCCCGGAGTGTATTGATATTTACAGACAGTGCCCAGATGTGTATTGATATTGATAGACTGTACTCAGGAGTATATTGATATTTACAGAGAGTACCCAGGAGTGTATAGATATTTACAGAGAATACCCAGGAGTGTATAGATATTTCCAGTTCGAAACCAGGAGTGTATTGATATTTACAGAGAGTACCCAGGAGTGTATTGATAGTTACAAGCAGTGCCCAGGAGTGTATTGATATTTACAGACAATGCCGAGATGTGTATTGATATTTACAGACTGTACTCAGGAGCATATTGATATTTACAGGGATTACCCCGGAGTATATTGATATTTACAGGCAGTGCCCAGGAGTGTATTGATATTTACAGGCAGTGCCCAGGAGTGTATTGATATTTACAGGCAGTGCCCAGGAGTGCATTGATATTTACAGGCAACGCCCAGGAGTGTAGTGATATTTACAGACAGTACCCAGGAGTGTATTGATATTTACAGACAGTAACCAGGAGTGTATTGATATTTACAGACTGTACTCAGGAGTGTATTGATATTTACAGACTGTAATCAGGAGTGTGTTGATATTTTCAGACAGTACTCAGGAGTGTATTGATATTTACAGACAGTACTCAGGAGTGCATTGATATTTACAGACAGTACCCAGGAGTGTATTGATATTTACAGGGATTACCCAGGAGTGTATTGATATTTACAGACAGTACCCAGGAGTGTATTGATATTTACAGACAGTACCCAGGAGTGCATTGATATTTACAGCCATTATCCAGGAGTGTATTGATATTTACAGACAGTACCCAGGAGAGTTTTGATATTTACAGACAGTACCCAGGAGTGTATTGATATTTACAGACTGTACTCAGGAGTGTATTGATATTTACAGACAGTACCCAGGTGTGTATTGATATTTACAGACAGTACTCAGGAGTGTATTGATATTTACAGACAGTGCCCAGGAGTGTATTGATATTTACAGGGAATACCCAGGAGTGTATTGATATTTACAGGGATTACCCAGGAGTGTATTGATATTTACAGACAGTAACAGGAGTGTTTTGATATTTACAGACTGTACTCAGGAGTGTATTGATATTTTCAGACAGTACTCAGGAGTGTATTGATATTTACAAACAGTACTCAGGAGTGTATTGATATTTACAGGGAATACCCAGGAGTGTATTGATATTTACAGGCAGTGCCCAGGAGTGTATTGATATTTACAGACAGTGCCCAGATGTGTATTGATATTTACAGACTGTACTCAGGAGCATATTGATATTTACAGGGATTACCCCGGAGTGTATTGATATTTACAGGCAGTGCCCCGGAGTGTATTGATATTTACAGACAGTGCCCAGATGTGTATTGATATTTATAGACTGTACTCAGGAGTATATTGATATTTACAGAGAGTACCCAGGAGTGTATTGATATTTACAGAGAATACCCAGGAGTGTATTGATATTTCCAGTTAGAAACCAGGAGTGTATTGATATTTACAGAGAGTACCCAGGAGTGTATTGATATTTACAAGCAGTGCCCAGGAGTGTATTGATATTTACAGAGAGTACCCAGGTGTGTATTGATATTTACAGACAATGCCGAGATATGTATTGATATTTACAGACTGTACTCAGGAGCATATTGATATTTACAGGGATTACCCCGGAGTGTATTGATATTTACAGGCAGTGCCCAGGAGTGTATTGATATTTACAGGGAATACCCAGGAGTGTATTGATATTTACAGGCAGTACCCAGGAGTGTATTGATATTTACAGGCAGTGCCCAGGAGTGCATTGATATTTACAGGCAACGCCCAGGAGTGTAGTGATATTTACAGACAGTAACCAGGAGTGTATTGATATTTACAGACTGTACTCAGGAGTGTATTGATATTTACAGACTGTAATCAGGAGTGTGTTGATATTTTCAGACAGTACTCAGGAGTGTATTGATATTTACAGACAGTACTCAGGAGTGCATTGATATTTACAGACAGTACCCAGGAGTGTATTGATATTTACAGGGATTACCCAGGAGTGTATTGATATTTACAGACAGTACCCAGGAGTGTATTGATATTTACAGACAGTACCCAGGAGTGCATTGATATTTACAGCCATTATCCAGGAGTGTATTGATATTTACAGACAGTACCCAGGAGAGTATTGATATTTACAGACAGTACCCAGGAGTGTATTGATATTTACAGACTGTACTCAGGAGTGTATTGATATTTACAGACAGTACCCAGGTGTGTATTGATATTTACAGACAGTACTCAGGAGTGTATTGATATTTACAGACAGTGCCCAGGAGTGTATTGATATTTACAGGGAATACCCAGGAGTGTATTGATATTTACAGGGATTACCCAGGAGTGTATTGATATTTACAGACAGTAACAGTTGTGTATTGATATTTACAGACTGTACTCAGGAGTGTATTGATATTTTCAGACAGTACTCAGGAGTGTATTGATATTTACAAACAGTACTCAGGAGTGTATTGATATTTACAGCGAATACCCAGGAGTGTATTGATATTTACAGGGATTGCCCAGGAGTATATTGATATTTACAGACTGTACTCAGGAGTGTATTGATATTTTCAGACAGTACTCAGGAGTGTATTGATATTTACAGGGAATACCCTGAGTGTATTGATATTTACAGACAGTACCCAGGAATGTATTAATATTTACAGGCAGTACTCAGGAGTGTATTGATATTTACAGGGAATACCCAGGAGTGTATTGATATTTGCGGACAGTACTCAGGAGTATATTGATATTTACAGGGATTACCCCGGAGTGTATTGATATTTACAGGCAGTGCCCCGGAGTGTATTGATATTTACAGACAGTGCCCAGATGTGTATTGATATTTACAGACTGTACTCAGGAGCATATTGATATTTACAGGGATTACCCCGGAGTGTATTGATATTTACAGGCAGTGCCCCGGAGTGTATTGATATTTACAGACAGTGCCCAGATGTGTATTGATATTGATAGACTGTACTCAGGAGTATATTGATATTTACAGAGAGTACCCAGGAGTGTATAGAAATTTACAGAGAATACCCAGGAGTGTATAGATATTTCCAGTTAGAAACCAGGTGTGTATTGATATTTACAGAGAGTACCCAGGAGTGTATTGATAGTTACAAGCAGTGCCCAGGAGTGTATTGATATTTACAGACAATGCCGAGATGTGTATTGATATTTACAGACTGTACTCAGGAGCATATTGATATTTACAGGGATTACCCCGGAGTATATTGATATTTACAGGCAGTGCCCAGGAGTGTATTGATATTTACAGGCAGTGCCCAGGAGTGTATTGATATTTACAGGCAGTGCCCAGGAGTGCATTGATATTTACAGGCAACGCCCAGGAGTGTAGTGATATTTACAGACAGTACCCAGGAGTGTATTGATATTTACAGACAGTAACCAGGAGTGTATTGATATTTACAGACTGTACTCAGGAGTGTATTGATATTTACAGACTGTAATCAGGAGTGTGTTGATATTTTCAGACAGTACTCAGGAGTGTATTGATATTTACAGACAGTACTCAGGAGTGCATTGATATTTACAGACAGTACCCAGGAGTGTATTGATATTTACAGGGATTACCCAGGAGTGTATTGATATTTACAGACAGTACCCAGGAGTGTATTGATATTTACAGACAGTACCCAGGAGTGCATTGATATTTACAGCCATTATCCAGGAGTGTATTGATATTTACAGACAGTACCCAGGAGAGTATTGATATTTACAGACAGTACCCAGGAGTGTATTGATATTTACAGACTGTACTCAGGAGTGTATTGATATTTACAGACATTACCCAGGTGTGTATTGATATTTACAGACAGTACTCAGGAGTGTATTGATATTTACAGACAGTGCCCAGGAGTGTATTGATATTTACAGGGAATACCCAGGAGTGTATTGATATTTACAGGGATTACCCAGGAGTGTATTGATATTTACAGACAGTAACAGGAGTGTTTTGATATTTACAGACTGTACTCAGGAGTGTATTGATATTTTCAGACAGTACTCAGGAGTGTATTGATATTTACAAACAGTACTCAGGAGTGTATTGATATTTACAGGGAATACCCAGGAGTGTATTGATATTTACAGGCAGTGCCCAGGAGTGTATTGATATTTACAGACAGTGCCCAGATGTGTATTGATATTTACAGACTGTACTCAGGAGCATATTGATATTTACAGGGATTACCCCGGAGTGTATTGATATTTACAGGCAGTGCCCCGGAGTGTATTGATATTTACAGACAGTGCCCAGATGTGTATTGATATTTATAGACTGTACTCAGGAGTATATTGATATTTACAGAGAGTACCCAGGAGTGTATTGATATTTACAGAGAATACCCAGGAGTGTATTGATATTTCCAGTTAGAAACCAGGAGTGTATTGATATTTACAGAGAGTACCCAGGAGTGTATTGATATTTACAAGCAGTGCCCAGGAGTGTATTGATATTTACAGAGAGTACCCAGGTGTGTATTGATATTTACAGACAATGCCGAGATGTGTATTGATATTTACAGACTGTACTCAGGAGCATATTGATATTTACAGGGATTACCCCGGAGTGTATTGATATTTACAGGCAGTGCCCAGGAGTGTATTGATATTTACAGGGAATACCCAGGAGTGTATTGATATTTACAGGCAGTACCCAGGAGTGTATTGATATTTACAGGCAGTGCCCAGGAGTGCATTGATATTTACAGGCAACGCCCAGGAGTGTAGTGATATTTACAGACAGTACCCAGGAGTGTATTGATATTTACAGACAGTAACCAGGAGTGTATTGATATTTACAGACTGTACTCAGGAGTGTATTGATATTTACAGACTGTAATCAGGAGTGTGTTGATATTTTCAGACAGTACTCAGGAGTGTATTGATATTTACAGACAGTACTCAGGAGTGCATTGATATTTACAGACAGTACCCAGGAGTGTATTGATATTTACAGGTATTACCCAGGAGTGTATTGATATTTACAGGCAACGCCCAGGAGTGTAGTGATATTTACAGACAGTACCCAGGAGTGTATTGATATTTACAGACAGTAACCAGGAGTGTATTGATATTTACAGACTGTACTCAGGAGTGTATTGATATTTACAGACTGTAATCAGGAGTGTGTTGATATTTTCAGACAGTACTCAGGAGTGTATTGATATTTACAGACAGTACTCAGGAGTGCATTGATATTTACAGACAGTACCCAGGAGTGTATTGATATTTACAGGGATTACCCAGGAGTGTATTGATATTTACAGACAGTACCCAGGAGTGTATTGATATTTACAGACAGTACCCAGGAGTGCATTGATATTTACAGCCATTATCCAGGAGTGTATTGATATTTACAGACAGTACCCAGGAGAGTATTGATATTTACAGACAGTACCCAGGAGTGTATTGATATTTACAGACTGTACTCAGGAGTGTATTGATATTTACAGACAGTACCCAGGTGTGTATTGATATTTACAGACAGTACTCAGGAGTGTATTGATATTTACAGACAGTGCCCAGGAGTGTATTGATATTTACAGGGAATACCCAGGAGTGTATTGATATTTACAGGGATTACCCAGGAGTGTATTGATATTTACAGACAGTAACAGTTGTGTATTGATATTTACAGACTGTACTCAGGAGTGTATTGATATTTTCAGACAGTACTCAGGAGTGTATTGATATTTACAAACAATACTCAGGAGTGTATTGATATTTACAGCGAATACCCAGGAGTGTATTGATATTTACAGGGATTGCCCAGGAGTATATTGATATTTACAGACTGTACTCAGGAGTGTATTGATATTTTCAGACACTACTCAGGAGTGTATTGATATTTACAGGGAATACCCTGAGTGTATTGATATTTACAGACAGTACCCAGGAATGTATTAATATTTACAGGCAGTACTCAGGAGTGTATTGATATTTACAGGGAATACCCAGGAGTGTATTGATATTTGCGGACAGTACTCAGGAGTATATTGATATTTACAGGCAATGCCCAGGAGTGTATTGATATTTACAGACAGTACCCAGGAGTGTATTGATATTTACAGGGATTGCCCAGGAGTGTATTGATATTTACAGACTGTACTCAGGAGTGTATTGATATTTTCAGACAGTACTCAGGAGTGTATTGATATTTACAGGGAATACCCAGGAGTGTATTGATATTTACAGATAGTACCCAGAAGTGTATTGATATTTACAGACAGTACCCAGGAGTGTATTGATAGTTACAAGCAGTGCCCAGGAGTGTATTGATATTTACAGACAGTACCCAGGAGTGTATTGATATTTACAGACAGTACCCAGGAGTGTATTGATATTTACAGACAGTACCCAGGAGTGTATTGATATTTACCTGCAGTACTCAGGTGTGTATTGATACTTACTGGGAATACATAGGAGTGTATTGATGTTTACAGGCAGTGCTGTCGTGTGTATTCATATTGACAGAGAACATCCCGGAGTGTGTTGATAATTACAGAGAGTACCCAGGATTGCATTGTTATTTACAGAGAGTGTCCAGAAGTGCATTAATATTTACAGCGAGCACCCAGACGTGTATTGGGCAGCACGGTAGCACAAGTGGATAGCATTGTGGCTTCACAGCACCACGGTCCCAGGTTCGATTCCCCGCTGTGTTGCTGTCTGTGCGGAGTCTGCATGTTCTTTCCGTGTCTGCGTGGGTTTCCTCCGGGTGCTCCGGTTTCCAACCACAGTCCAAAGATGTGCAAGTTAGGTGGATTGGCCATGCTAAATTTCCCTTAGTGACCAAAAAGGTTAGGAGGGGTTATTAGGTTACGGGGATAGGGAGGATGTGAGGGCTTAGGTGGGTCGGTGCTGACTCGATGGGCTGAATGGCCTCCTTCTGCACTGTATGTTCTATGTTCTATTGATATTTACAGAGAGTATCCAGGAGTGTATTGATATTTACAGAGAGTATCCAGGAGTGTATTGATATTTACAGCGATTACCCAGGAGTGTTTGATATTTACAGAGAGTATCCAGGAGTGTATTGATGTTTACAGAGATTACCGAGGAGTGTATAGAAATTTACAGAGAGTATCCAGGAGTGTATTGATGTTTACAGAGATTACCCAGGAGTGTATTGATATTTACAGAGAGTATCCAGGAGTGTATTGATGTTTACAGAGATTACCCAGGAGTGTATAGAAATTTACAGAGAGTATCCAGGAGTGTATTGATGTTTACAGAGATTACCCAGGAGTGTATTGATATTTACAGAGAGTATCCAGGAGTGTATTGATGTTTACAGAGAGTATCCAGGAGTGCCTGGATATTTACAGGCAGTACCCAGGATGGTAATGATATTTACTGGCAGTGCTCAGCAGTTTATTGATGTTTGCAGTGAGTATCCAGGTGGGTGTTGATATTTACAGACAGTACTCGGGAGTGTATTAATATTTAGAGGGAGTACCCAGGATTGTCTTTGTATTGACAGTGAGTTCCAATCAGCGCATTGATATTCATAGAGAATACGCAGGAGTGTATTGATATTTACAGAGAATACCCAGGAGTGTATTGATATTTACAGAGAATACCCAGGAGTGTATTGATATTTCCAGTTAGAAACCAGGAGTGTATTGATATTTACAGAGAGTACCCAGGAGTGTACTGATATTTACAGGCAGTGCCCAGGAGTGAATTGATATTTACAAGCAGTGCCCAGGAGTGTATTGACATTTACAGACAGTGCCCAGATGTGTATTGATATTTACAGACTGTATTCAGGAGCATATTGATATTTACAAGCAGTGCCCAGGAGTGTATTGATATTTACAGGCAGTGCCCAGGAGTGTATTGATATTTATAGTCAGTACCCAGGAGTGTATTGATATTTATAGTCAGTACTCAGGAGTGTATTGATATTTTCAGACAGTACTCAGGAGTTTATTGATATTTACAGACTGTACTCAGGAGTGTATTGATATTTACAGAGAGTATCCAGGAGTGTATTGATGTTTACAGAGATTACCCAGGAGTGTATAGAAATTTACAGAGAGTATCCAGGAGTGTATTGATGTTTACAGAGATTACCCAGGAGTGTATTGATATTTACAGAGAGTATCCAGGAGTGTATTGATGTTTACAGAGAGTATCCAGGAGTGCCTGGATATTTACAGGCAGTACCCAGGATGGTAATGATATTTACTGGCAGTGCTCAGCAGTTTATTGATGTTTGCAGTGAGTATCCAGGTGGGTGTTGATATTTACAGACAGTACTCGGGAGTGTATTAATATTTAGAGGGAGTACCCAGGATTGTCTTTGTATTGACAGTGAGTTCCAATCAGCGCATTGATATTCATAGAGAATACGCAGGAGTGTATTGATATTTACAGAGAATACCCAGGAGTGTATTGATATTTACAGAGAATACCCAGGAGTGTATTGATATTTCCAGTTAGCAACCAGGAGTGTATTGATATTTACAGAGAGTACCCAGGAGTGTACTGATATTTACAGGCAGTAATCAGGAGTGTATTGATATTTTCAGACAGTACTCAGGAGTGTATTGATATTTACAGACTGTATTCAGGAGCATATTGATATTTACAAGCAGTGCCCAGGAGTGTATTGATATTTACAGGCAGTGCCCAGGAGTGTATTGATATTTATAGTCAGTACCCAGGAGTGTATTGATATTTATAGTCAGTACTCAGGAGTGTATTGATATTTTCAGACAGTACTCAGGAGTTTATTGATATTTACAGACTGTACTCAGGAGTGTATTGATATTTACAGACAGTAATCAGGAGTGTATTGATATTTTCAGACAGTACTCAGGAGTGTATTTATATTTACAGACAGTACTCAGGAGTGTATTGATATTTACAGACAGTACCCAGGAGTGTATTGATATTTACAGGGATTACCCAGGAGTGAATTGATATTTACAGACAGTACCCAGGACTGTATTGATATTTACAGACAGTACCCAGGAGTGTATTGGTATTTACAGACTGTACTCAGGAGTGTATTGATATTTACAGAAAGTGCCCAGGAGTGTATTGTTATTTACATGGAATACCCAGGAGTGTATTGATATTTACAGGCAGTGCCCAGGAGTGTATTGATATTTACAGGCAGTGCCCAGGAGTATATTGATATTTACAGACAGTGCCCAGATGTGTATTGATATTTACAGACTGTACTCAGGAGCATATTGATATTTACAGGGATTACCCCGGAGTGTATTGATATTTACAGGCAGTGCCCAGGAGTGTATTGATATTTACAGACAGTGCCCAGATGTGTATTGATATTTACAGACAGTGCCCAGATGTGTATTGATACTTACAGACTGTACTCAGGAGCATATTGATATTTACAGGGATTACCCAGGAGTGTATTGATATTTACAGGGAGTGGCCAGGAGTGTATTGATATTTACAGACTGTACTCAGGAGCATATTGATATTTACAGGGATTACCCCGCAGTGTATTGATATTTACAGGCAGTTCCCAGGAGTGTATTGATATTTACAGGCAGTGCCCAGGAGTGTATGATATTTACAGGCAGTGCCCAGGAGTGTATTGATATTTACAGGCAGTGCCCAGGAGTGTATTGATATTTATAGTCAGTACCCAGGAGTGTATTGATATTTACAAGCAGTGCCCAGGAGTGTATTGATATTTACAGACAGTGCCCAGATGTGTATTGATATTTACAGACAGTGCCCAGATGTGTATTGATACTTACAGACTGTACTCAGGAGCATATTGATATTTACAGGGATTACCCAGGAGTGTATTGATATTTACAGGGAGTGGCCAGGAGTGTATTGATATTTACAGAGAATACCCAGGAGTGTATTGATATTTCCATTTGGAAACCAGGAATGTATTGATATTTACAGAGAGTACCCAGGAGTGTATTGATATTTACAGGCAATGCCCAGGAGTGTATTGATATTTACAGAGAATACCCAGGAGTGTATTGATATTTACAGAGAATACCCAGGAGTGTATTGATATTTCCAGTTAGAAACCAGGAGTGTATTGATATTTACAGAGACTACCCAGGAGTGTATTGATATTTACAAGCAGTGCCCAGGAGTGTATTGATATTTACAGACAGTGCCCAGATGTGTATTGATATTTACAGACTGTACTCAGGAGCATATTGATATTTACAGGGATTACCCCGGAGTGTATTGATATTTACAGGCATTGCCCAAGAGTGTATTGATATTTACAGGCAGTGCCCAGGAGTGTATTGATATTTATAGGCAGTTCCCAGGAGTGTATTGATATTTACAGACAGTACCCAGGAGTGTATTGATATTTACAGACTGTACCCAGGAGTGTATTGATATTTACAGACAGTACTCAGGAGTGTATGGATATTTAAAGGCAGTACCCAGGAGTGTATTGATATTTACAGACAGTACTCAGGAGTGTATTGATATTTACAAACAGTACTCAGGAGTGCATTGATATTTACAGTCAGTACCCAGGAGTGTATTGATATTTACAGACAGTACTCAGGGGTGTATTGATATTTACAGACTGTACTCAGGAATGTATTGATATTTACAGACAGCACTCAGGAGTGTATTGATATTTACAGAGAGTACCCAGGAGTGTATTGATATTTTCAAGCAGTGCCCAGGAGTGTATTGACATTTACAGACAGTGCCCAGATGTGTATTGATATTTACAGACAGTACCCAGGGGTGTATTGATATTTACAAGCACGCCCAGGAGTGTATTGACATTTACAGACAGTACTCAGGAATGTATTGATATTTACAGACTGTACTCAGGAGTGTATTGATATTTTCAGACAATACTCAGGAATGTATTGATATTTACAGACAGTACCCAGGAGTGTATTGATATTTTCAGACAATACTCAGGAATGTATTGATATTTACAGACTGTACTCAGGAATGTATTGATATTTACAGACAGTACTCAGGAATGTATTGATATTTACAGACAGTACTCAGGAATGTATTGATATTTACAGACTGTACTCAGGAGTGTATTGATATTTTCAGACAGTACTCAGGAATGTATTGATATTTACAGACTGTACTCAGATGTGTATTGATATTTACAGACAGTACCCAGGAGTGTATTGATATTTACAGACAGTACTCGGGAATGTATTGATATTTACAGACTGTACTCAGGAGTGTATTGATATTTTCAGACAATACTCAGGAATGTATTGATATTTACAGACAGTACTCAGGAATGTATTGATATTTACAGACAGTACTCAGGAGTGTATTGATATTTTCAGACAATACTCAGGAATGTATTGATATTTACAGACTGTACCCAGATGTGTATTGATATTTACAGACAGTACCCAGGAGTGTATTGATATTTACAGACAGTACTCAGGAATGTATTGATATTTACAGACTGTACTCAGGAGTGTATTGATATTTTCAGACAATACTCAGGAATGTATTGATATTTACAGACAGTACTCAGGAATGTATTGATATTTACAGACAGTACTCAGGAGTGTATTGATATTTTCAGACAATACTCAGGAATGTATTGATATTTACAGACAGTACTCAGGAATGTATTGATATTTACAGACTGTACTCAGGAATGTATTGATATTTACAGACAGTACTCAGGAATGTATTGATATTTACAGACAGTACTCAGGAATGTATTGATATTTACAGACTGTACTCAGGAATGTATTGATATTTACAGACAGTACTCAGGAATGTATTGATATTTACAGACTGTACTCAGGAATGTATTGATATTTACAGACAGTACTCAGGAATGTATTGATATTTACAGACAGTAATCAGGAATGTATTGATATTTTCAGACAGTACTCAGGAGTGTATTGATATTTACAGACAGTACTCAGGAATGTATTGATATTTACAGACAGTACTCAGGAATGTATTGATATTTACAGATAGTACTCAGGAATGTATTGATATTTACAGACTGTACTCAGGAGTGTATTGATATTTTCAGACAGTACTCAGGAGAGTATTGATATTTACAGACAGTACCCTGGAGTGTATTGATATTTACAGACTGTACTCAGGAGTGTATTGATATTTACAGACAGTACTCAGGAGTGTATTGATATTTACATACAGTACCCTGGAGTGTATTGATATTTACAGACAGTACTCAGGAGTGTATTGATATTTACAGACTGTACTCAGGAGTGTATTGATATTTTCAGACAGTACTCAGGAGTGTATTGCTATTTACAGACAGTACTCAGGAGTGTATTGATATTTACAGACAGTACTCAGGAGTGTATTGATATTTACAGACAGTACCCAGGAGTGTATTGATATTTACAGGGAATACCCAGGAGTGTATTGATATTTACAGACAGTACTCAGGAGTGTATTGATATTTACAGGGAATACCCAGGAGTGTATTGATATTTACAGACAGTACTCAGGAGTGTATTGATATTTACAGGGAATACCCAGGAGTGTATTGATATTTACAGACAGTACTCAGGAGTGTATTGATATTTACAGGGATTCCCCAGGAGTGTATTGATATTTATAGGCAGTACCCAGGAGTGTTTTGATATTTACAGACAGTACTCAGGAATGTATTGATATTTACAGACAGTACTCAGGAGTGTATTGATATTTTCAGACAATACTCAGGAATGTATTGATATTTACAGACAGTACTCAGGAATGTATTGATATTTACAGACTGTACTCAGGAATGTATTGATATTTACAGACAGTACTCAGGAATGTATTGATATTTACAGACAGTACTCAGGAATGTATTGATATTTACAGACTGTACTCAGGAATGTATTGATATTTACAGACAGTACTCAGGAATGTATTGATATTTACAGACTGTACTCAGGAATGTATTGATATTTACAGACAGTACTCAGGAATGTATTGATATTTACAGACAGTAATCAGGAATGTATTGATATTTTCAGACAGTACTCAGGAGTGTATTGATATTTACAGACAGTACTCAGGAATGTATTGATATTTACAGACAGTACTCAGGAATGTATTGATATTTACAGATAGTACTCAGGAATGTATTGATATTTACAGACTGTACTCAGGAGTGTATTGATATTTTCAGACAGTACTCAGGAGAGTATTGATATTTACAGACAGTACCCTGGAGTGTATTGATATTTACAGACTGTACTCAGGAGTGTATTGATATTTACAGACAGTACTCAGGAGTGTATTGATATTTACATACAGTACCCTGGAGTGTATTGATATTTACAGACAGTACTCAGGAGTGTATTGATATTTACAGACTGTACTCAGGAGTGTATTGATATTTTCAGACAGTACTCAGGAGTGTATTGCTATTTACAGACAGTACTCAGGAGTGTATTGATATTTACAGACAGTACTCAGGAGTGTATTGATATTTACAGACAGTACCCAGGAGTGTATTGATATTTACAGGGAATACCCAGGAGTGTATTGATATTTACAGACAGTACTCAGGAGTGTATTGATATTTACAGGGAATACCCAGGAGTGTATTGATATTTACAGACAGTACTCAGGAGTGTATTGATATTTACAGGGAATACCCAGGAGTGTATTGATATTTACAGACAGTACTCAGGAGTGTATTGATATTTACAGGGATTCCCCAGGAGTGTATTGATATTTATAGGCAGTACCCAGGAGTGTTTTGATATTTACAGACAGTACCCAGGAGTGCATTGATAATTACAGACTGTGCCCAGGAGTGTTTTGATATTTACAGACCGTACCCAGGACTGTATTGATATTTACAGACAGTACCCAGGAGTCCATTGATATTTACAGACAGTACCCAGGAGTGTATTGATATTTACGAGTATCCAGGAATGTATTTTTGTTTCCAGTGAATATCCAGGGTTTATTAATATTTGCAATGTATCCAGTGCCCAGAATCTTTTGACAATTCCCTGCGAGGTCCCAGGAATGAGTTGATTATTTCCTGGGAGCGTCCAGGAATGTGTTGAATGTTCCCTGGGAGTGCCCTTGAATGGGATGTCAACTCCCAGGGGGTGCTCCGGAGTGAATTCTTCGTTGCATGGTTCCCCGGTAAAAATGTAGGAATTGCGGCAAGTCCAGTCAATTACCCCTTCGTGCCTGTTCCGGCGTTCTGTTAGATCATGCTCAGTCTGCACGTTGACTCCATTTACCTGCTTTTCTTCCACCTCTCTTTATACCCTTGCTTGAAAAATATATTGATTAATCTTAGTTGGAGTATTTTCAATTGCTGCCGAGTCTCCACAGTATTTTCCTGTGAGAATTGCAGATTTACTGATTCACCTTTTGTTTCATAGTTCTTTCTGATATCCCCACTGAAGACCTGAGCTCAAATTTGAAGGCTATATATACCCCCTATTGTGGATTCTTCCACCCGAGGGATCGTTTCTCTCTCTCTACCCATCACAATCAAAGCATAATCAAAGATCCCTCCCACCCGGCTTACTCACTCTTCCAACTTCTTCCATCAGGCAGGAGATACAGAAGTCTGAGAACACGCACGAACAGACTCAAAAACAGCTTCTTCCCTGCTGTTATCAGACTCCTAAATGACCCTCTTATGGACTGATTTCATTAACACTACACCCTGTATGCTTCATCCGATGCCAGTGCTTATGTAGTTACATTGTATATGTTGTGTTGCCCTATTATGCATTTTCTTTTATTTCCTTTTCATGTATTTAATGATCTGTTGAGCTGCTCGCAGAAAAATACTTTTCACTGTACCTCGGTACACGTGACAATAAAGAAATCCATCCTATCCAATCCAATTAAAGTCCTGCAAAATCCTTAATTGGTGCATTCCTTCACTTTGTGCTCGAAGAGAACCCAGTGGATTAAAAAAATAAGCAGGTGGCAAACATGTAGAGAAGAGAGGAAGACTTCAGTAAGATTCAGGCATTAAACTGTTAAACCTGTCGTGAAAAAACAAGAAAGCAATTCCCCAACAGTTTATATCCTCAGCTCTCTATCGATCTGTTCTGCAATTTCTTAAATCATTGTCAGTTCACTAGTTGTTCTTACTTTTGTTGCTTCAAAAGTGTTTCTTTTCATGCTGTCAAATATATTGCCTCCCCTTGAAAAAAGTTCATTTATTTTTCTAACCCCTTTTATCTGCATCGGGAATAGTTTCCTTTTAAGAAACCTTTAAGACTGCTTAACAAATGTTCAATGACAACCTTTAAAAGCATCACCTGCCTGCGTCAAATACAAGTGCAGCTCGCAGGGAGGCGATTCTAATGAGCTGCAAGCAGCCCTGAGTGGTGTGGACATGTTCCCTTGGGCACAAGTGGATATTTTTTTGGTCAGGAGGCCATCGCTTTCGGAGTGAGTCAGTTCATCTCAGTGTGCAGTAGAGAGAAAGAAAATACACCATTCGCTAAACCAGAAAAAAATGAGAATTCTTAAAACGAGAGCAGCTTCATGGGGGGGGTGGGGGGGGTGGCTAGGGGGGAGTGCTTTGTTTATCTCCTCAGATGCGCACTTGACGTAGGTTTTGGTGAATTCGGCAGCTTCTTGACAGTTGCTGAAGTGGTCATGGCACACCTCACTCAGTGAAATGGTCAAATCAGCAGAGCGACACACCTATCCTATTTCTTACTTCAGCTGCTTGCTGGATCTGGGAAGGATCTGAGGAGGTCTGAGCAGCTCTCAGTTTCCCAGTTATCATTGTATTTACAGTGCAGAAGGAGGCCATTCGGCCCATCGAGTCTGCACCGACTCTTGGAAAGAGCAACCGACCCAGGCCCACATGTCCACCCTATTCCCATAAGCCAGCAACCCCACCCAACACTAAGGGCAATTTTGGACACTAAGGGGCAATTTAGCATGGCCAATCCACTTAACTTGCACATCTTTGGACTGGGAGGAAACTGGAGCACCTGGAGGAAACCCACACAGACACGGGGAGAACGTGCAGACTCCACACAGATAGTGACCCAGCGGGGAATCGAATTTGGGACCCTGGAGCTGTGAAGCAATTGTGCTAACCACTGCTCTACCGTGCTGCCCACGGTATACGAGTTATACGGTGTGCCAGTTATACGAGAAGCAAAGAACATTTTTTCAGCTGTTCACTATGGGCGCGGGTCAGCAACCGTGTCGCGTCTGCCGTGGATCGGGGCGCGCCGGTTGAATAGTGGGGGTGGGTAAAATCTAGATTTGCGCCTGGTTTGTTGAACCATTTTGCGTTTCACCCGGCCTGCTCCTGATGGCAAGGATACCATTAACCCTCATTTGCATTCATTTCAACCTCAATAACGAGATCGAAGTTGAATGCGGCGGACTCCCGGGAATTACCCCGACCCCCCAGCAGGAAGTCACGCGGGTGTCGTTTCGTACCACTTTTCAAAAACGTGAAGCTGCCTCAACGGCTACTGAGGGGAAGTCAGGAGGTGAGTAGCCCTTTTCATTTCCTGGCATGTAGCTCAAGGGTACTGGAGCTGCTGGCCCAGTGCCCGGGTGGGAAGGGGGCGTGGGGCCCTCTTCAGAGGGGTTGGGCTTGGTCGGGGGTGGGGGGGGGTGCTGGAGCGTTCCAGGTCAGGGATCATCCCTGGGTCAGGGGGAGAGGCGTTTGCATCTGTGAGGCCTTCAAGACATTGTTAAATATTGTGGAGACCCGCAGCAGGGGCAAGCACAGCTGCAGCCTGCCATCCTACCAAACGCTGCCAGGATGATCCCTCCTGAGAGTCTCTCCTCAGAGTCAATTTCACTCCCTTTGTGAGCAGCCTCTAGCTGCACAGCTGAAGGCTATTTCAAATGAGGAATGAGCCTTGAATTTTGTCACCGCACTTCACGCTTCTGAACTCTCAAATATCTCCTTGAAGGCCCAGGTGCCATGTCATCAATGTGGTTGACTCCTAAATGACCTCTGAAATGACCGAGAAATCCACTCAATTGTATTCATCCCCTACGAAAATGCAAAAAAGGAATGAAACGGAAGAGACCAGCATCGAACCAGGCACCGGAAACAACAACGGCAAACTCAGCCTGTCAACCCTGCAAAGTCCTCCTTACTAACATCTGGAGTCTTGTGCCAAAGTTGGTAGAGCTGTCTCACAGGCTAGTTAAGCAACAGTGTGACATAGCCATAAATTGCAGAATCATATCTTGATCCATCTGGGTCTCCTCCGGATGTCCCCGGCATCACAGATGTCAGTCTTCAGCCAATACGATTCACACCAAGTGATATCAAGAAATGGCTGAATGCATTGGATACTGCAAAGGCTGTGGGCCCTGACAATATCCCGGCAATAGTGCAGAAGACTTGTGCTCCAGAACTGGCCGCAGCCCTAGCCAAGCTGTTCCAGCACAGCTACAACACTGGCATTTACCCGGCAATGTGAAAAATTGCCCAGGTATGTTCTGTACGCAAGCAACAGGACAAATGCAAACCAGCCAATTATTGCCCTATCAGTCTACTCTCCATCATCAGCAAAGTAAAGGAAGGAGTCATCAACAGTGCTATCAAGCAGCATTTACTCAGCAATAACCTGCTCAAGGATGCTCAGTTTGGGTTCTGTAGCTACTTAAAATGGCCAACTCCTGATTCAAAATGGCGAACGGCAAAGGCTGATGGGAAAGTCAGGCAACAAGACACAAGCGAGCAGCTGCAGGTTGGCTGTGTATTTACCTCTGTAAAGGTCAGACAATATCGATACCAGCAACCATCAGCATAACAATACACCAGCCATCTGCATACTAATGAGCAATCCCCGGGAACAATAAGCAACATTTAGACACACAAAGCAAAACCAGACTCTTCGGCGCCAGCAGAAGCCTACACAAAGGGAGGTGAACGACCACCTCAAGACCGCCCATCGATCAGGGAACTGCTCCAGCATTGGAGAAAATCGAACCAAGCGATTGGGACAAAGTCCAATCACTTGGGACCAGGTACAGGGTCCGCCCCGAAAGGCGGGAAGCCCCTGAGGACTATAAGAATTGAGCCCCAAGTTCAAGTCGCTCTCTTCTCCACCGCTTCTCCAGCTCTTCACTCTTCAGCAGCTGGTCGAAACTGTAAGTCTTGATTCAACGCTCGCTACGAGATAGGCGCTCCTAGCTACCAATCCGTACCAACTTCGAATCCCGCAGGCTCAGAACCCGAACGAAAGGCCATTTGTTTCCCTGACCTGGTGGGCCAGTTCCAAGTTATGTATAGGCCTGTTAGTTGTAGAAGTAGCTTAAACGTAGAATTTGTGCATGAGTAGCGATTACTGTGTAGAATAAATGTGCTTCGATTTGAATCTTACTAAGCGGTGTATTGGATTATTGATCATTACTCGGACTTGAACCACGTGGCGGTATCATAAAGATACCTGGTGATTCGAGAGCAAAGGTAATAAAACAGAGCAATTGAACCAAGGAGAAAATTAGCAACATTATTTGGCGACGTCCTGACGGGACCCGATCTAGAAGTGGAAAACCACTCCGGGAGAACCCAAGAATTTGAATTAGAGATCCAATTGGAAACAGAAAACCACAAGTGTTCAAGCAGTTCTGATCAATACTCATAATTCGGAAGTGTGTGTATGCATGCGTAACTAACAGGGCGATAAGGTAAAACTGATAGATTTTTTATTGCGACAAAACTGTCGGAAGTTTGTATATCGGATAGTAGCGAAAGCCGTACCTGTATTGACAGCACCGCCTTAATACCCCTGTCCCAAATTTGAAGAGCAGCATTCGGAGAGGAAAGATGGCAATGCAGGCAATGCAGCGCCTAATGAACCCAGAGGAATTTGCGGTCGCAGCGACCAGCAGCAGTAGAGTGGGACAATGTCCCATTTGGGAGGAAGAGATCAGGAAATATCTCAAAGGGAAAGGATGGCCCCTTTGGAATGAATTCTGTGACAACGAGAAATCAGGTCCCGGGAGTATAGGACATACTTGGTGGGAGAAACTGAGCGAGATCCACAAAAAGAGCTTAGCGAAAGCTCGCAAGCCGATGGCAATCGTGTCCTGCTTCGCACAATTGCGAGGCACAGAGGAGGTCGTTAGGACGCTCCAGAAAGAAGTTGAGGGCATACATCGAATGAGTAAGGTCGATGTAAGCGAGGTAGAAAAGGAGAATTTGGAATTGAGAAGGAAGTTGGCAGCAAAAGATGTAGAGGTGGAGGATGCCAAAAGGGCACACCAGTCTTGTCTGGCGCACTTAAGCAGCTTCCAGTCTCAATACGAAAAGGCCTATCAGGACACGCAACGTGCAGTCCTGGTACGTGAAGAAACAGAAAACCAGGTAGAAGCGTTACAGAGACAGTGTAGCGATCTAAAGGCAGCATTAAGAGCACTCCATGCTGCCACCACAGAACAAAGACAAAGCACATTAGATCACGCAAAGTGCCAGAAGCAGATTGCAGAGCTGCAATCGCTGCTTTCAGTTCAGAAAGGTTTCCAGGAAACCTTTGGAGACAAATTAGATCAGGAAGACACCCTGATTGGGAAGAATTGAACGAAACAGCGCAGAGATATGTTCAGGGAACATATGCGCAGGGAAAGCCACAAAAGAGAAAAGTGCCCCAACCCCCCACAGAGCAGATAGTTCAAGCTCCAATGAACCCAGTAACCACCCGCCGCACAGCCATAGTGGACGATACGGAATTTCTATACTACACCCCCTTAACAGTGACCCAATTACGGGACGCGTGCGATAAGATCACACCGTTCCTCCCTACCTCAGACCCCCACCATTTCTTTGCCACAATTAAGCATCAGGCGACCATGTACGGCCTGGATGAGCGAGAGCATGTAAAGCTCATAGTTTTAAGTTTAGACCCTTCAGTTGCAGCAGCCCTTCCCGACCCACAGAATGTAGGAGGCACCCTTGCAGAAATGCATACCGCGATCCTGGATGCGATCGGATATTACCGAGGTGACCCCGTAGATGGCCTCAACAAATGTAGGCAAAAGAAATCCGAGCACCCCACAGCGTTTGCTGGACGCCTGTGGATCCACTTTGCAGCAGTCTTTGGAGACTTAGACCGTGCCCATTTGTCCCCAGACAACATGGCCAAATGGACCCACAGCCTTATCTCCCATGCCACAGAAACAGGACAGAAAGCCTGCACGAGATCCCTCAGAGGAGGCCCATAATGAGAAGTAGGTAGTGAAAAGATTGTCCCGCGCTTGGGAGCAATCTGTTCAAAGTAAACCCGCAGTTAAGAATACGGAGCAAAAGCAGGCCGGCGCAGATATGCAGGCAGTAAAAACCCACCAGAACCCCGCATGGGTGAATGAGGGAAAGAACAGCCCCCCACCCAAGTCACAGGAGTGTTACAACTGCAGACAGTTGGGACACTCCGCAAGAGAGTGCAATGCCCCTAAAAAGGCACAGAGAGCCCAGCAGACAGGCACTCTGAGTAAGAAAAAGACAGAGCCCAATCATAGCATTAGCGCCCGTTCAGATCAGACGGACTTGACCGGAACGGACTGACGGTGTACGGACTCCCCCAGTTGGGTCTGTGACACCCTTTGGGATAGGTCTGGACGACCGGTAGTTGCAGCGAAAATTCGGGGACAGCCCATCGAATTTCTCTGGGACACAGGAGGGTCCCGCACCACAATAAATTCCTCCACCCTGTTTCAAAAAGACACGTGGCCCACTACAGCCACTATCACCCTCAGCGGCTTTACAGGCCACTCACAGCAGGGACACATCACAGCCCCTGTACCCATTCAAATCGGCACCATCACCACCAAGCACCCCGTAGTTTTAATTGAACTGCCCCACACAGCAGAACACATTCTGGGAATCGATTTCATGAATTCCCATAATCTTTCATTCGATCCAGTCAACCAGTGTGTCTGGAAGATGGCAAAATCCGCAAGAGCCCCCGCAACGCTCAACATAGGAGAGTACACGAACAAAATTAGCGCAGTAGGCGAATTTTGGTTCAACACGACCACGCTTAGTACGGACAAGCAGGTTAAGGCAGTTCTGCAAAAGAACAGGGCAGCATTCACGACCCACAAGCACGACTGTGGACGGATGACTGGCTCCGTACAAATAACAGGACCTGACCCTAGACCCCCAAAACAGTATGGATTTCCCCAAGAGGCAGAGGGAGAAATCTCCAAGGTTATAGAAAGCTTATTAGAGCAGGGCGTACTTAGATCAGTAGCCTCCACTAATAATGCCCCGATTTGGCCAGTGAGAAAGCCCGATGGATCATGGCGACTGACCATCGATTACCGGGAACTCAACAAAGTCACCCCCGCAGCAGCCCCCACCGTAGCCACAAGTCCCGAGACCATGCTCAAGCAGGGACTCAATTCCCGATTCTTTACGGTTTTGGATGTCAGTAATGGATTCTGGTCCATTCCATTGGCAAAGGCGTGCCAGTATAAATTTGCCTTCACCTTTAAAGCACAGCAGTACACGTGGACATGCCTGCCACAAGGATTCCACAACTCCTCCTCCATTTTCCACCGACAGCTGGCAAATGGTTTAGCCAAATTCTCTCGCCCCGAATGTCTGGTTCAGTACGTAGACGACCTACTACTGCAGACAGACACCAAGGAAGAGCACATTGAGCTTCTGTCCGAACTCCTGGAACTCTTACACTCAATCGGTTGTAAAGTCAACCCCAAAAAGGCCCAGATTTTGGAAGAAAAGGTGATATATTTGGGAACAATTATCACGCACGGTAAAAGCGAGATCGAGCATAAAAGGATTGACTCCATTGTTAAATTGCCCCTTCCCCAGAACGTTTCAGCCCTCCGGTCATTTTTAGGACTGGTTGGCTACTGCCGAAACCACATTGACGGTTTCGCCAGCAAGGCAGCGCCCCTCTCAGACCTCCTAAAGAAAGGAGCCCCCTGGGAATGGCTTCCGCAGCATACGGATGCTGTGGGCTCTTTAAAACAGGCACTCATAGCAGCCCCCGCACTACAAGTTGCAGACCCGCTTTCCCCGTCCGCCATAGAGGTAGCGACCACAGACCGTACCCTCTCAGCCGTGCTCCTGCAGGAACGGCACGACCAGTTAAGGCCTGTAGCTTACTCCTCCAGAATTGTAGATGCTGTGGAGCAGGGATTTTCAGCCTGTGAAAGGCACCTGCTCGCAGTATTTTGGACAGTGCATTATTTTTCATATATTACCGTACTGAACCCCATCGCAATTCTCACCGAACACACCCCCCACCCAACTTTTATTGGACGGACGACTCAGGGACGGTACAGTAAGCCAGATTAGAGCAGCGAGATGGACCCTTCTCTTGCAGGGACGGGACATCACTGTTAAAAGGACAAAGGCGCACACCTTTTTAGCTGACAACTTACAGTACCCCGGAACCCCCCATGAATGCGAAATTATCTCTCCACACCACAACACAGGCCCCTTTTTGCAAAAACACCCCCCAGAAAGATAGGTAGTTCAACCCAGAGCCCCCAGCACACGGACACGTGTGAGCCCATAAAGATCTATGTGGATGGATCTTCCACAGTCTTGGATGGGAAGCGCATAACAGGTTGCAGTATATATGTTGAGGACGCGCCCTTGAGGAGGAAATATCGGTAAGACTTCCAGGCCACTTAGGCACGCAGGCAGCAGAGCTCGCGGCCATTGCGTATATCGTGGACCACCCAGGTTCCTTCCCCAGCCCAGCAGACATATACTCGGACAGCCTCTATGTCTGCAACAGCCTCACGGAATTTCTGCTCCTGTGGAAAGCAAGAGGATTTATTTCCGCAGGTGGAAAACCCCTCCCCTCAGCCCCATTGCTCCGTCATATGTTACAGAGAGCCCAGAACAGGACTTACGGGATAATCAAAGTTCGCAGTCGCCATCGTTCCTCCCCCCTTGGAAATGTGAAAGCCGACGCACTGGCTAAAGCAAGTTCCAGGCATGGATACCTTTGGACACCCCCCGAAAGCGCACCAGTGAGTGCAGTTCAGGTCTCACAGACAAAGATCGAGGATCTAGTGGAGGCCCAGAAGCAGGACAGCAATCTCAGGGAGATTGTAAAAGAAAAATATCCAGCTCCCTATGAGAGGTTGAAAAATGCACTGACCACACATGACGGTGTGGTGTTAAAAGACACCCTTTATGTGGTTCCTGAACAGGACAGGAATCAACTGATTTGTTTGTTCCATGACGGTCATGGACATCAGGGAATCGATCCCACTACAGTCCATCTCAAGCAGCTTTGTTGGTGGCCGAATTTAAATTACGATGTAAATCACTACATTGAGAATTGTCTTATCTGCGCCCAGAATAATCCGGACAGATATGCCAAAAAGGCTCAACTTAGCCACACCCGACCCGTTAATGGCCCCTGGACTAACCTCCAGATCGATTTTATAGGACCATTGCCCCCTTGCAGGAATGGCTATAAATATGTACTTGTGGTAATTGACACATTTACCAAATGGGTGGAAGCATTCCCAGCCCGCACAAACACTGCAAAAACCACAGCCAAGATTTTGACCCACCACATCTTTACAAGATGGAGACTCCCCCGCAGCATTGAATCTGACCAAGGCTCCCATTTTACGGGACATGTCATGCAGAACGTCCTCACGATATTTGGCATCACCCAAAAATTCCACATTGTATACCACCCACAGTCGAGTGGTATCGTGGAGCGCATGAATCGGACCCTAAAATCCACCCTCAGAAAAATGGTCCAGCAAAACAATACCACTTGGGACTCAATCCTCCCTTTTGCGCTGATGTTTTTGCGTAACACAATTTCTACTTCCACAGGTTACACCCCACACACTCTCATGACCGGACGCCCCTTGGAAGGCACGGAATATTTATTAGGTTTAGACTTGACCAGCCCCGAAGTGACAGCCCTCACACATGAGAAAGCAGTAGAGCAATTAGTTGAAAATGTTAAAACGGCTCAGCTAGCAGCCACAGTAAAATTGGGCACCAGAAAGAAACAGAGCAAGGCAGTGCATGCGACTGAGTACACTGTAGGACAGCAAGTTATGCTCTCTGTATATAATCCCAGCACATTCCTGTCACCAAAATACTTGGGTCCGTACTCCATTGCGGATAAAGTAAGCCCTTCCGTATATAAAATAAAGTATCCCAATGGAAAGACTGCGTGGTTCCATATAAACCAGCTGAAGGCATGTGGAACACAGTCGAACCACGCACACCACGTCATGCTCGACGCACCACACCACTCCCCGCCCACACCCAACGTAACCCTACCATCCCCGAACAGCCACGGACTCGACCTCGACTCCACCCCCGAAATATACACTCCGCCCAGGAACGCCCACAGGCTGCAGCAGCAGCGACAGCGACTGTGACTCGGACGATCGCCACAGCACGCCTCCCTACTATCCCCATGCAACAGGACCCACACCCAGCGATTCTGACCACGATTCGAGTGATCCCTTCATGATCACTTTCCTAAATAAACCCCACCACCGACAACCGAACTACCATGACGATCCCGATTCTGTCCCCACACAGCCAGACACCAACTATTGGCACCGAGATAACTCGTTCCGACTCGTCCGCAACGACGAGAGCAACCCCACCTCACACCATGCAGCCCTTTCAGCCCTGATACACTCAAGAGTTTGGCACCCGGGAGAAGATGACGACCTTGGGTCTGACTCCCAGAACGAGAACCCCTTTGCGACCCTGTTCGCAACCGAGAACTGAGGTGTCCAGATGATGTTTTAACAGGAACCGCTTGGGCGAAGTGGTGTCCTTTCTGATGGAACCTGCAGAATGTTTTATGTTGTTTGTAAGCTTGTTAAATGTTGTTTGTCAGACAGGAAAAAATTTAACGGCCCCACTCCCTTTCGGCCGAAACCTCTGAGGACTTGCCCACAGAGACTCACTATTGCCAGACACTAGTTCAGCGGAACTAGCTTGTCTGCAGAGACTGGTTAAGGTACCAGACGCCCGTTTGTAACTGCTCTTCTGGTTCAAGGAAAAAACCACTACGGCAGCCCCCCCACGATGACTACATTTCTTGCCCGTCCTTGTCAGTTGCTCAGGCAGTGGAGAAATGGCTTGGGACCCGCCCTGCCTTGGAACCCCCCCCCCCTCTGGTCAACTACGCTCGGGTAGGGGAGACACGGCATTGGTAGCCATCCTACCCGGGGACTCCATCCAACTCTTACCCGTCACGGCCCATACACACCTCATTTTGGCGCTTTCAGTTCAAAAAAGTTTTGTTTTGTTTCAGGTAACCCTTAGGTTGCCAACCACATGCTATTTACATCCTGAAACATTTGGATGGTAAATTGCGCAGTCTGCGAGACGGCTCGCACTGGTTCATTATTGGGAAGTGTGTCTTGTCCTAAAATTCGGTTTTTGAAAAAAAAAAATGAGGGAGTCACACATAGTGACCAATTATAAAGGGAGTAATTGGCACTAAAGGATAGACAGACTATCGTATGAGATGTTAAACCAAGATAGTTACAGACGCTATGCTTGTTTCCACTGAATTCTAGAAGCTCCAGGACCGGAGAAGAAAAGGAAAGAGAAGAGCCATGAGGACTTCCTCCACATGGATCACCCTCATAATAATGGACATTTGGTTGCGAGTGAACGCGAAACCCATGACTTCAAGGCCCCCCAGCCGTTAATGTTTCACTTCCCCGCAGTACCCAGAGCCCAGTCACCAGCGACACCACAACATCTTGGTGTGCCAGGTTTAAAACCTGGTACCCCCTGTCCTATGTAATAGAAACCTTACTGGTATTGGCGATACTCTGCTGCATCGTGCAGACTATGCGTCTAAAGAAATGGAGAAGGAGAGCCTACCGCGCTCAAACCCAATATATAGGATCAGATCCCCTATTTTCGGATACGACCAGACCCCCGACCCCCGCGATCTATAATAAAGAGAATTCACTTGCGTTTTATTGTAAATAAAGAAATGTAAAGAACTGTTCATGAGCAAATTGTACGATCCTGAGCTTGACTGCCAAGCCAGGAAAACTGTGTATAAACTGCTATGATTTTGTTGTATGGTTGAGGAAGTGTATAGCTATGGTCAGTGCAGAGGCCATGAAGGAAGTGCCCCCCCCCCTCCCCGGTCAGGGAATGGAAAGCAACATAGTTATGTGATCCTTCACGCTTCGCGTGAGGATCACAAGGAGGGAAAGTAGCCACTTAAAATGGCCAACTCCCGATTCAAAATGGCGAACGGCAAAGGCTGATGGGAAAGTCAGCCAACAAGACACAAATGAGCAGCTGCAGTTTGGCTGTGTATTTACCTCTGGAAAGGCCAGACAAGATCGATACCAGCAACCATCAGCATAACAAAACACCAGCCATCTGCATACTAATGAGCAATCCCCGGGAACAATAAGCAACATTTAGACACACAAAGCAAAACCAGACTCTTCGGCGCCAGCAGAAGCCGACACAATGGGAGGTGAACGACCACCTCAGGACCGCCCATCGATCAGGGAACCGCTCCAGCATTGGAGAAAATCGAACCAAGCGATTGGGACAAAGTTCAATCACTTGGGACCAGGTACAGGATCCGCCCCGAAAGGCGGGAAGCCCCTGAGGACTATAAGAATTGAGCCCCAATTTCAAGTCGCTCTCTTCTCCACCGCTTCTCCAGCTCTTCACTCTTCAGCAGCTGGTCGAAACTGTAAGTCTTAATTCAACGCTCGCTACGAGATAGGCGCTCCTAGCTATCAATCTGTACCAACTTCGAATCCCGCAGGCTCAGAACCCGAACGAAAGGCCATTTGTTTCCCTGATCTGGTGGGCCAGTTCCAAGTTAAATATAGGTGTGTTAGTTGTAGAAGTAGCTTAAACGTAGAATTTATGCATAAGTAGCGATTACTGTGTATAATAAATGTGCTTTGATTTGAATCTTACTAATCGGTGTGTTGGATTATTGATCATTACTCAGACTTGAACCTCATGGCGATATCGTAAAGATACCTGGCGACTCGAGAGCAAAGGTAATAAAACAGGGCAATTGAACCAAGGAGCAAATTAGCAACAGTTCCGCCAGGGTCACTCAGCTCCTGACCTCATTACAGCCTTGGTTCAAACATGGACAAAAGAGCTGAATGCCAGAGATGAGATGCGAGAGACTGCCCTTGACATCAAGGCAGCATTTGACCGAGTATGGCATCAAGGAGCCCGAGCTAAACTGGAGTCAATGGGAATCGGGGAAAACTCTCCATTGGTTGGAGTCATACCTGGCACAAAGGAAGATGGTTATGGTGGTTGACGGTCAATCATCACAGCTCCAGGAGTTCCTCAGAGAAGTGTCCTCGGCCCAACCATCTTCAACTGCTTCATCAAAGACCTCCCTTCCATCAGAAGGTCAGAAGTGGGGATGTTTACGGATGACTGCACAATGTTCAGCACCATTTGCGACTCCTCAGATAATGAAGCAGCCCATGTCCAAATGCAGCAAGACCTTGACAATATCCAGGCTTGGGCTGACATGTGGCAAGTTACATTCACACCACATAATTGGCAGGCAATGATCATCTCCTACAAGAGAGGATCTAACCACCGCCCCTTGACATTCAATGGCATTACCATCTCTGAGGAGCCAGTGGGTTTGACACGAGTGCCGGAAAAATTTCAAAGTGTGGCCTCGATCAGGAAGAAACTGCCCAAGGTCCAAAAAAAAACAGCTGAGTTCCGTTGAATGGTGCTCTCCTGCTCCACGTTACAGGCATCGTGAAACCCCTGCCAAATGCGCCTGAAGTCACACCGCTGAATTGTGCCCTTCATCTTAAAGTTTGGGCTGAAACTCCTGTGTTGTGCTGAGGGAGTCCTCTTTCAAATGAGATGCAGTACCAAAACCCTGTCTCCATCCCCTGCATGCCCCGTGCCAGTGTTTTGAAGACGAGCAGAGGCAAACTTCCCTGGTGTCCTGGCTGATACTTATCCCGTGACCAACATCGCTAATGTTCCAACTGCTGTTTGTGGAACCGGGCAGTGCTCAAGTTGAATTACATCAGTGCTTACGCTTTCAAAGTACTTCATTGGCTGTAAAGTGGATTCATGAAAGGCGCTTTCCAAGTGCAAGGTCTTTCTCTAGTTGTTCAATTAACTACCAGCCTCCCCAAACAGGCGCCGGAATGTGGCGACTAGGGGCTTTTCACAGTAACTTCATTTGGAGCCAGCTTGTGACAATAAGTGGGGGGGGGGGGGGGGTGTTTCATACCATGGTGACTAGTACTCCGTATCAGATGGAGAAATGAACCTGCTTCATATGGGTGCTGACGTGTTAATCTTGGCTTCGGACAATGTCGTGTAAGCTTGACCTATGCTCATGCCGGGTTTAACCTCCATTCCAACTCACCCAAGAGGGATTCAGTGAACTGAGAACAAAGGACAAAGAACAATACAGCACAGGAACAGGCCAAGCCTGTACCGGTCATGATACCACCCTTGGCCAATACCCTCAGCACTTCCTAGTGCCGGATCCCTTTATACCCATCCTATCCACGTATTTGTCGAGATGGCTTTTGAATGCATTTAATGTATTTGCTTCCACAAACTTCCCTGGCAACGTGTTCCAGGCACTCACCACCCTCTGAGGTCATGGTCCTTTACGTTTGCTCATGCCTCTCACTGTATTGAATGGGCATCATTATCATAGAATCCACCTGTACAATTATAATCCACCTGTACAAATGTTGAGCAAAATACCTTTCACACTTCACAGAGAAACATCTGTATCGCACTTAAAGTAAATGTTAAAAAAAGGGACAGGCGGCCAATGATTTATAGTCCACAGAGAAAGGCCTCCAGCAATGGAAAATAGCTTCTAATTAACCTTAGGAGTCAATGTTTTAAAAAAAGGGGCCTGGTGTTTTCCTCAGGCTTCTCATTGACCTCAAAATCTGTCTATGATAAAATTAGCTTTTAATGGACCTCAGCAAGTCACAGCAATCAGACTATGAAACCAGGTTACTCACTCGCATGCTTAACCACTTTCAATAAGACAATATGGGCAAAGCTCACCTTAGACAGTGCATCAAGATGGGCGATTGCGATTCAATGTTGCCTGTCCTGCATTGATGTTTAAGACAAGTTGTGCGTTATAGTGCTGCTAAGCCTGATGAAGCAGCTTACCCTCCAACTTAATATCAGTAACTCTTCATGGAGTCTGCGGGTCCAATATGATTTACATTGAAACACCCCAAAGCTTTTATTTAACTCAATCGCTCATGTTTTGAAGTGCAGCAACTATTTAGGCAAACTCAGAAATTATGGTAGAACTGTTTCACCATCAGAATCCGTGAGAATGCTCAGGAGAGAAGGTGTTGGAAAGGTGCATAAATTCCTTCCAATGTCTGTTTGCGATCTTGGATGGAATTTAACATTCTGGGATTAAGTTCTGCAGGGGGTGGGGCAAGTATGGGACTGTTCGGCACAGTGGAAGTGCTGGTGGGAATTTGCACCGTATTGCACGACGCTGGCCAAATTAAGTAAGCAGTCGAGGGTGGCACGGTGGCGATGTGGTTAGCACTGCTGCCTCATGGCGCCGAGGACCCGGGTTCAATTCTGGTCCTGGGTCCTTGTGAATTTTGCACATTCTCCCCGTGTCTGCGTGGCTCTCACCCCACAACACAAAGATGTACAGGGGTAGGTGGATTGGCCAAGCTTAATTGCCCCTTAATTTTGCAAAATTAAAATATATATATATGTATTATAATTATGCAGTCGAGGTTTTCCCGATGTTTTTCGCAGTGAAGCGGGCTGGATGTTGCGCATCCAAACATCATGCCTGGGCGCCATATTTAAAAGGCACCTTGACATCGACTTACCCATCATTGAGGGAGGAGATGGCTTGCTGTTCACAGGGAGTTCCAGTCCCCGGATTCAGTGACCCATCCCTCGAGGTGCTACTCAATGCAGTGGAGGCCAGGAGGAGCATCCTACAGCCAGAGGATGGAAGGGCGAGGCCGATCCGTCAGACCAATCCTTCATGAGAGGAAGTCTCAAGGATGGTCAGTATCCAGGGTCCCCAGAAGAGGACTGCTCTGAAGTGTAGGAAATGCTTGAATGGCCTCAACCGTTCTGCCAAGGTGAATGAACCATCAAGTGCTAACACCTGCCTCACTGAATGATAGAGAGAACATGGACTTTCTTGGCAAGGACCATCCAGACAGCCCATGGACACAAGAGCTACTCAGCGTGATAAGGTGAAGCCGTGATGCCCCATAGGCCCACTGCAGCCCACCTGGCCTGCAGGTGAAGAGGCCACTGTGGGTCCCTGATCCTTGCACACACACAGCTCAGGTGCAGTCATTTTGGGCAGGGGATAACGGGTTATGGCATTGAGAGCAGCAGCAAAAGCACCGTTAATGACGAGCACATGTTCCTGCCACATTCCATGCCGGTGGTACCAAATTTTCAGCCCACATTGTCCCCTGCGGGGCTGTGGGGGGGGGGGGGGGGGGGGGGGCAGGGAAACTGAAAACCCCCAGCCTTTGTGGGGCCTGTTGATGTTTTTAAGAGTTGTTTTATGGGTTTTATGGTGTGGCAGCTTCAGTGATAGACTTTCACACATGACAACATGATTACGATGGGACCTGCTCTGTCGATGTGTATGATGGAGCTGAACCCACGCCCTCCCAAACCTTAACCTGGGGAAACCCACCCAATATGCAGCGGATCATATCATTCACATGACCCAGGCAGTTGCATTGCATCTGCAAAGGCATTTCAGTGGTGCTTTCCCCGATCCAATCTGCCGGAAGGCTTGAGGACTAGGGGGCCCTTTGGCCCACTCCTGGGGATGCAGAATAACAACCTACAGATGTTTTCTGCTCCAGAGAGAGCCGTCCACCTCCCAGCAATCGATTCCCCCAGCAGGTTCTGGGACCTTTACTGTAATTGTAGAACTTACTCGCAGATGCCCAATCCCAGCAGCTGCATCGGTGCTGTGGCCGGCCAGTACTGCGGGCCATTTCCACAGCAACTGAACAATAGGTGGCAACATCTGCAGGATGAATGGGAGGTGTAAATGAAGAAGAGGAAATTCCATGATTTTATGATTCTATGAAACTATTCCTCGACTCCCCCTGAGTCAGTCCAAAATGTGTACAAGTTGAGGATGCACACACTTACTCCAGAAGCCGTGGGCATTTAGTCCAGCTAAACTGGAAAGGCAACCACTGTGTCACGTTGTGCAGCTGAAAATATCCATTCATTTCTGTGTCGAAGTTTTTTTGTCCAGGCACCTGGAGGAGACAGCAATGACACTGTTCACGGCACCATGCCTGTCTGCATTCGAGCGGTGACAGATGCACTGCTCTCAAAGACTGGCAGGTTCATCCATTTTTCTCTCTAAAAAGTGCCGAGACATATTTTGCCACAAGTAAAAGTTTTGTGGTCCTGGTCCTCCCCATAGTTCTGCTAGTCTGAACCCCTGTCGTTGGTCAATCACATGGCACATACCAACTCTGAGGTCTGATGTGACTACACGTGACGCTGTTATTTACAATTGATGTGACCATCAATTCACACGAGATCTGGCAGTCCCTGGCCATGGCCCTGACCTCCTCGGTGGAGTAGGGCAGGTTGCGGGCCTTGATATAGTGGATAAGCCGGGTGACCCCCGGGTGGCAGAGGTCATCGTGGATGGCCCAGAGTCGGTCATCTTGCGCGCTGGTGCATGTCCCGCGGGACAAGGCATCTGGGGACTCGTTGAGCTTCCCAGGACGATACACTATATCGTAATTATAAGTGGAGAGTTCGATCCTCCACCTCAAGAATTTATCGTTCTTGATCTTGCCCCGCTGTGTATTGTCGAACATGAAGGCTACCGACCATTGGTATTGCAGTACCTGAGAGGTGGATGCCCATTGGCCAGACCTAGGAGTCTACCATTGGCCAATGTACGTAGCTCCGCCCTGAGAGGCGGGGTATAAGAACCCATGCCGTCCCAGCAGCCCTCACTTTCTGTATCGGAGCTGCTGGGTACAGTTCTAGCTGATTAAAGCCGATTGGTATGACTCTCCTTGTCTCACGAGTAATTGATTGTGCATCACTTCCTACGAGCGAGGTAGTGCCTCCAGTGCCGTACAGCTTCCACGATGGATTGAGCTTCTTTTTCGACTGAGGAGTACAGAATTTTGGAGGCGTCGAGGTTACATGAGAAAAATGCTTCTGGCCTGCCTGCCTGGTTAAGGGTGGCAGCGAGGACGACCTTTGACTCGTCGCTCTCCACCTGGAAGGGGACGGACTCGTCCACCGCGCGCATCGTGGCATTGGCAATATCTGCCTTGATGCGGCTGAAGGCCTGGCGGGCCTCAGCCGCCAATGGGAAGATGGTTGCTTTGATCAGTGGGCGGGCTTTGTCCGCATAGTTGGGGACCCACTGGCATAATAGGAAAAGAACCCGAGGCACCTTTTCAGGGCCTTGTGGCAGTTGGGGAGGGGGAGTTGCAGGAGGGGGCGCATACGGTCAGGGTCGGGTCCTAGAACCCCGTTTTCCACGACATAGCTGAGGATGGCTAGTCTGGTTGTGCAGAAAACGCACAACTCCTTGTCAGAAGTGAGGTTGAGGGCTTGGGCGGTTTGGAGAAATTTCTGGAGGTTGGCGTCGTGGTCCTGCTGGTCATGGCCGCAGATGGTGACATTGTCCAAGTATGGAAATGTGGCCCGCAGCCTGTACTGGTCCACCATTCGGTCCATCGTTCTTTGGAAGACCGAGACCCCGTTGGTGACGCCGAAGGGGACCCGAAGGAAGTGGAAGAGGCGGCCGTCTGCCTCAAAGGCCGTGTAGTGGCAGTCCTCCGGGCGGATTGGGAGCTGGTGGTATGCGGACTTCAGATCTACCGTGGAGAACACCCGGTAGTGTGCGATCTGGTTTACCATGTCCGCTATCCGGGGAAGGGGGTACGCATCGAGGTGCGTACACCGGTTTATTGTTTGGCTGTAATCTACAACCATCCGGTTCTTTTCCCCGGTCCTGACGACCACCACCTGGGCTCTCCAGGGGCTATTACTGACCTCGATGATCCCTTCCCGCAAGAGTCGCTGGACCTCGGACTTGATTAAAGTCCTGTCCCGGATGCTGTACCGCCTGCTCCTGGTGGCGACGGGTTTACAGTTGGCGGTGAGATTCACGAATAGCGGGAGAGGGTCGACCTTCAGGGTCGCGAGGCTACAAATGGTGAGGGGGGGTAGGGGCTTGCCAAACTTTAGGGTCAGGCTCCTGAGGTTGCACTGGAAGTCCAGTCCCAACAAAAGAGGAGCGCAGAGATCGGGGAGTACATATAGTTTAAAGTTAGCATATTTGACGCCCTGTATCGTGAGTTTGCGACGGTGTACCCCCGGATCTGCACTGAGTGCGATCTGGAAGCGAGGGAGATTGTTTGGAATGCGGGGGAGATTTGGAGAGAACAGCGCCTTACCGTGTCTGGGTGAACGAAGCTCCCCGTGCTCCCAGAGTCAAACAGGCAGGGCGTTTCGTGCCCATTGACCCGGACGGTCATCATGGAGTTCCTGAGGTGCTTTGGGCTTGACTGGTCGAGGGTGACTGCGCCGGGTTGCGGGTAGCCCGCGTAGTCGGAGGTGGCGGGGTGGTCCCAAGATGGCTGCTCCCGTCGGTCGCACGTGTCGGGCGGCGTTGAAGATGGCGGCTTCCGTCGATCGCCCGTGTCGGGCAGCGGTCAAGATGGCGGCCAAGATGGCGGCCTCCATGAGTCGCACATGGCGGGCCGCGTGGGAAACGGCGGCCAAGATGGAGGCCCCCATGAGTCGCACATGGCGGGCCACGTGGGAAACGGCGGCCAAGATGGAGGCCCCCATGAGTCACACGTGTTGTGTAGAGTTGAAAATGGCTGCCCCCACGGACAACACGAGGCGGGTGACGCATCCAAAGGGGGCGGAGCCGGCAGGCACGCAGCCACGCTGCGGGGTCTGCAGGCCTGTGAGTCTGAGGGTCGGGCCTGTGATTTGGAGGACTTGGACCTGGCCAGGCAAGATTTGGCAAAGTGTCTTTCTTGCCGCAGTTACTACAGTTCGCGTTCCGAGCCGGGCAACGCTGCCTGGGGTGCTGGCTCTGGCTGCAAAAGTAGCAGGGCAGCCCCCCCCGGGATGGGCAGCCAGCCGTGCGGCACATACCTGGGGTACTCTCTGGTCAGGTGTCCACGAGGGGGGTCGTGTGGCCGGAGGGGAAAGCGTTGAGGCTCTGGAACTCTACTTCTAGGGAGGTGGCTAGTTTTACCGTCTCTTCTAGGTCAAGGGCGCCCTTCTCGAGCAGGTGCTGTCTGACCTAGTTGGACCGGACCCCAGCCGCGTAGGCGTCCTGGATGGCGAGTTCCATGTGTTGGGAGGCCGCGACGGCCTTGTAGTTGCAGCTTCACGCGAGGACTTTGAAGTCGCGTAGGTACTCCTCCAGCAATTCCCCGGGGCGTTGGCGGCGATGGTGGGGAGATGCCGCGCGAACACTTTGTTCACCGGCCTCACGTATTGGCGCTTCAGCATCGCGAGCACGTCTGCGTATGTGGTCGCTTCCTCGATCTGCGCGGAGATTCTGTAGCTCACCAGGGCCAGGAGGAGGCTCAGCTTCTGTTCGTCGGTGATGGCGGGCGAGGAGGAGGCGGCGAGGTAGGCCTCGAAATATCGGAGCCCGTGTGAAAAAATCCCTTTGGCTTCTGCGGCCTGTGGGTCGAGTTCCAGTCGGCCAGGTTTGAGGGCTGCTTCCATCGCGATGTTGTAGTCGATTAAATTGATGCGACCATCAATTCACACGAGACAGAGAGTTGTAGTGAACAGTGGCTTTAATCAACTAGAAGAGTGCCTGCCTGCGACTGCTCTGCACTGAGAGCCACCTACAGGACAGCTGCTCTATATAACCTCCCCTCAAGGGGGCGGAGCCCACAAGGGCACCAACATGATACAAGCGGTGTAATACAGTACAATGGTCCATAGGTGGAGCCCACATGGGCAACAGCATAGTACAATGTAATACAGTGGTGAATGGTTACCAAAATACATTCACCACATACAGCCTCCTGTATGCATGGATTATTTGAATTACATAATCATTGGCAAGGCTGGGCATTTGGCCACCCTGCAGCCTCTCCATATGGGAGTGGCTGGCTCACCTTCCCCCTTTCCATTCTTCAGCTGGCGTCCCTTTAATTGGTTTGAGGCAGTTCTTCTGTCCGTTTCCAGCATGCGATCCTGCCTCATAGAGCTGCCAGCCAATCGGAGGCCAGCAGCTCTGCACCACAACAAGACTGGTGGCCAATGCTGGTATTGCAGGAGCCCCTTGGAGGATGAGGGACCATTGATGCCCCTGAGCCCACCCAATAGGAAAAAAAACAGTTCCAGGCCAGTATGCTTGTTTCCCCGTTTTGACTGTTTTTCCGTTCTGGGTAGATAAGTCTGGGATATCCCCAGGCCCAGATTGGTAGGAACCTGCAATGGGCAGGGGTGGGGCGAGGTGGTGGGGACTAGGCAAGAGGGGCAGGGTGAATGCTGGGAGGGTCAACTGTGGGTGGGGGCCTCTGATTGGTATGGGGACGAGGAAGGAGTGTCATGTGAGAGTACCTTTAAGAAATGGGTGTTTAAGAAGTGTACGTTTAAGAAAAGGGTGTTTATCAGTGATGTCAGAGAGTGGGTGGAGCTGGGCTGTCTGTCAGCTTTTTACATTTGTTTTAGGCTGTTTGGTGCAGGGTGTGTTTTAGTTTTGTTTCAGTGTTGGAGCTGAAGCCAGACAAAGCAGGTGTACTGCTGTTCTCTCTGCCATGGAAAGACTAACTCTTGATCATTTGGTGAATTCAGAATTATAAATGTTCTCAGTAGTGAATGTAAACCTGATGTGCTTCTGTTAAAAGGTGTTTCTTTTGTCTTCTGCATGTTGTTTGGGAAGTTATTAAGGATAACTTAATGTTGCATTCTTTGGGGGTTGTATTTGAATTAATGGTTGCTAAGATGTTTACTGTATGTTTTAAAAAGTTTAATTTGAGTTCATAGAATAAACATTGTTTTACTTTGAATAATACTTTTCCATTTCTGCTGTACCACACCTGGGGCGAAATTCTCTGGAAATGGCGCGATATCCGCCGACTGGCGCCCAAAATGACGCAAATCAGACGGGCATCGCGCCGCCCAAAGGTGCGGAATGCTCCGCATCTTTGGGAGTCGAGCCCCAACATTGAGGGGCGAGGCCCGCGCCGGACTGATTTCCGCCCCGCCAGCTGGCGGAAAAGGCCTTTGGTGCCCCGCCAGCCGGCGCGGAAATGACATCTCCGGGCGGCGCATGCACGGGAGCGTCAGCGGCCACTGACAGCATTCCCGCGCATGCGCAGTGGAGGGAGTCTCTTCCGCCTCCGCCATGGTGGAGACCGTGGCGGAGGCGGAAGGGAAAGAGTGCCTCCACGGCACAGGCCCGCCCGCGGATCGGTGGGCCCCGATCGTGGGCCAGGCCACCGTGGGGGCACCCCCCGGGGCCAGATCGCCCCCTCCCCGCCCCCCCCCCCCCAGGACCCTGGAGCCCACCCACGCCGCCTTGTCCCGCCGGTAAGGTAGGTGGTTTAATTTACGCCGGCGGGACAGGCATTTTAGCAGCGGGACTTCGGCCCATCCGGGACGGAGAATCGCGCTGGGGGGCCCGCCAACCAGCGCGGCGCGATTCCCGCCCCCGCCGAATCTCCGGTGCCGGAGACTTCGGCAACCGGCGGGGGCGGGAATCACGCCAGCCCCCGGCGATTCTCCGACCCGGTGGGGGGGTCGGAGAATCTCGCCCCTGTTGAGTGGGCCGTGTGCTCCCCATACCACAATTTATTAAAATTGTGCGTCAGGTGAACTCCATGAAAGACTTTGGGGTTCTCTAAATCCTGGCCCATAACAAATTGGGGGCTCGAGGGGGATAAAAGTCTATCGATTGGATTGGCTTAGTGAACTTAAAGACAGTGAGGGGTGAGCATATTGTGGTTGCTTTTCAGGTGTGGTATTTTAGGTTCAGTAGGGAGTGTGTTGTGGACAATGGCTCTTTCAGAGGCTCTGAAGTTTTGGGGGGCAGAGACGGTCACACGCAGAACCTTACGGACAGAGACTAAAAACAGACTGTTTGATTTGGCAAAAGTATTGCAGTTAACATTACCTGACAAAATGCGAAAAGATGAGGTAATTATGGCGGTGGCTAAGCATTTAAAGTTGCCTGAGATACAGTTTGACTCATTGAAAATGGCAAAAATTCAGTTACAAATTAAACAAATGGAACATGAGAAAGAATTAAAGCGGCTTGAATATGAAAGAGGTAGAGAGGAAAAAGAAAGAGAGAGAGAAGAAAGAAGAACAGAAAGAAGAGCCCTAGCAGAACAAAAAGAAAGAGAAAGGGAGATACAGATCAGGGAAAAAGATAAAGAGAGAGAGTTTGAACTTCAGAAAATGGCCATGAAACATGACAGTCAGTTAAAATTGGCAGACGTAAAGGGAAACGTACAGTTGGATGATAGTGATGAGGATAGTGAGAAGAGTGTCATAGCCGAAGGCTTGGTAGGGACCTATTTAAATATGTCCAAGCATTGCCAAGGTTTGATAAGAAGGAGGTAGAAGCCTTTTTCATTTCATTTGAGAAGGTAGCTAAACAAATGAAATGGCCACAGGACATGTGGGTATTACTGATTCAAACAAAGCTGGTGGGTAGGGCTAGTGAAGTGTTTGCATCACTACCGGAGGAGGTATCTGGGACTTATGAGGAGGTGAAAAATCCATCTTAGGTGCATATGAACTGTAGGCCTGAAGCCTACAGACAAAGGTTTAGAAATTTAAGGAAAGAATTTGGTCAAACATACATGGAGTTTGAAAGGATCAAACAAAGTCATTTTGATAGGTGGATAAGGGCTTTGAAAATAGACCAAATGTATGAAGCTCTCAGAGAAACTATGCTTTTGGAGGAGTTTAAAAATTCAATTCCTGATGTTGTGAGAACTCATGTGGAAGAGCAGAGGGCTAAAGCTGTGAGGTTAGCAGCAGAAATGGCAGATGATTATGAATTAGTTCATAAATCAAAGCTTGGTTTCCGACATCAGTTTCAGCCTGTGAGGGATAGAAACTGGGGACATGAGAAGTACTCAAGTGGTAAAGGTAAAGGTGATCTGATGGGAGATAATAAGGAGAGCGTACCTCAGATTAAATAAGAAATCCAGGAGGGTGGGAAAGAAATGAAAAATATCAAATGTTTTCACTGTAATAAACTAGGTCATGTAAAGTCACTGTGTTGGTGGTTGAGGAAAAGCACTGGGAAGGCTGATGTGGTAAAACAGGATAAGACAGTGGGGTTTGTTAAAGTGGTAAAGGAAAGCTCAAGTGAAGCGAAGGAGGTGCAAAAGATTGTACAGCCTGATCAAGAGGTGATTGATAAGAAGGTGCCAGATCTCTTTAAAGAATTTACTTGTGTGGGTAAAGTTTTCTCATGTGTACCTGGAGGAGTAGGTAAATAAGTCACAATTTTAAGAGACACGGGAGCTAGTCAATCTTTAATGGTAAGAGATGAGGAGTTATGTAGTTTGGGAAAAATGTTGCCAGAAAAGGTGGTAATATGTGGAATTCAGGGAGAGAGGAGTAGTGTTCCATTATATCAGGTAAGGTTGGAAAGTCCAGTGAAGAGTATTGAAGTGGTAATAGGAGTAACAGAGAAACTATCTTGTCCAGGAATACAGTTTATCTTGGGTAATGATATAGCTGGATCGCAGGTGGGAGTGATGCCTACTGTGATTGATAAGCAGTGGAAAATCAGGCAACTGAAGTGTTGAAGGATGAATATCCTGGGATTTTTCCGGATTGTGTAGTAACAAGGTCACAATGTCACAGGTTAAGACAAGAGGAGAAATCAAAGAATAAAGATGAAGTTGAAGTGCAATTATCAGAAACGATTTTTGATCAGATGGTTGAAAAAGAACAAGAACAGGTGGAGGATGAGGCGGATATTTTTAGTTCAGAAAAATTGGCGGAGTTACAACAGAAAGATGTAGAAATAAAACGGATATATCAGAAAGCATACACGGAAGAGGAATCTGGGTGTATACCAGAGTGTTATTACCGTAAAAGTGATGTCTTGATGAGAAAATGGAGACCTTTACATATGCAGGCGGATGAAAAGTGGGCAGAACTTCATCAAGTAGTATTGCCGGTAGGGTATAGAAAGGAAGTGTTGCGAGTTGCACATGACGTACCAGTGAGAGGTCATTTGGGAATAAGGAAAACTCAAGCTAAAATATAAAAACATTTTTATTGGCCGGGACTACATAAAGATGTAGTTAAATTTTGTCGATCATGTCACACATGTCAAGTGATAGGGAAACCTCAAGCAGTGATAAAACCAGCGCCCTTAATACCCACTCCAACATTTGAAGAACATTTTACAAGGGTCCTAATTGATTGTGTAGGACCGCTTCCTAAAACGAAACGTGGGAATCAATATCTTTTGACTATAATGGATGCGTCTACTAGGTTTCCAGAGGCCATTCCAGTACGCAATATTACAGCTAAAAGGATTGTGGAGGAGTTACTTAAATTCTTTACTAGATATGGACTACCAACAGAAAAACAATCGGATCAAGGATCAAATTTTACCTCAAGGTTATTCAAAGAAGTTATGGATAGCTTAGGAATAAAACAATTTAAATCAATTGCGTACCATCCAGAATCTCTGTGAGCATTGGCAAGTTGGCATCAGACATTAAAGACAAAGTTTAGGGCTTATTGTCAAGATTATCCCGAGGATTGGGACAAAGGAATTCCATTCGTATTGTTTGCAATTAGGGATGCACCTAATGAGTCAACCAAATTCAGTCCTTTTGAACAAATGTTTGGTCATGAGGTAAGAGGACCACATAAATTGATTAACGAAAAACTGGTGAGTGAGAAATCAGAATTTATTGGATTACGTGTCAAATTTTAGGGAATGGTTAAATAGAGCAAGTGAATTGGCTAGCCTGCATTTAAAAGGTGCACAAAATGTGATGAAACGAGTAGCGGACAACAAATCCAAAGTTTGTAGTTTTGCCAGTGGAGATAAAGTTTTAGTATTGTTGCCAGTAGTAGGTGAGCCTTTAAAAGCAAGGTTTTGTGGACCGTATCAGATTGAAAGGAAATTAAGTGAGGTGAAATATGTAGTAAAAACGGCAGATAGAAGGAAAACTCACCGAGTGTGTCATGTGAATATGCTCAAAAGGAACTTTGAAAGGGAAGGAGAGAAAAAGGAGGAGGTTTACATGATTCTCACTCAAAGTGACAAACCAAATCCAGATGACTGTGAATTTGACATACCTCAAATTAAATTGGAAAACCAGGATGTTCTTAAAAATTGGGATAAATTGTTGAGTTACCTTCCAGAGAAAAAACAAACTGACCTGAGAGTTATTGATATCACATGGGCAGTTTGTAGAGATAAATTGGGAAGTACTAAAATGGCTATACATGATGTAGATGTGGGAAATGCTGTTCCAATCAAACAACATCCATACAGACTTAATCCGTTAAAATTGGCACAGGTTAACAAAGAGATTGAGAGTATGCTTAAAAATGGCATAATTGAAGTGGGTTGCAGCCAATGGAGCTCACCCATAGTCATGGTACCAAAACAAGATGGTACCCAACAGTTGTGTGTGGACTATAGAAAGGTTAATGCAGTCACAAGAACAGACTCTTATCCTATCCCACGTTTGGAGGATTGCATTAAGAAAGTGGGACAATCAGCTTTTATTTCCAAACTGCATTTACTTTAAAGGTTACTGGCAGGTACCTTTATCCGAAAGGGCAAAGAAGATTTCAGCTTTTGTGACTCCAGATGGTATATACCAATTCAAAGTTAAGCCATTTGGCATGAAAAACGCCCCAGCCACAATTCAATGGTTAACTAACAACGTTGTTTCAGGATTACTCAATTGTGCGGTATACATCGATGATCTGGTAATTTTATCCAGACATGGACAGAACATTTGAAACATCGGATGGAGTTAGTCGATCGTCTTCAGGAGGTGGGTTTGGAAACCTAGCCAAAAGTGAATTTGGAAAAGCCCAAGTCACTTTCCTTGGCCATATAATCGGACAGGGTCAAATGGTCACACGGGATGTGAAACCAACAGTTGTTGAGGAGTTTCCGATACCCTCAAGACGAAGGGAAATAATGCGATTTCTTGGCATGAGTGAATTTGATCGAACATTTTGCAAACGTTTTGTAGCGTGATTGCTCCACTGATGGACTTGCTGAAGAAACGTCGAAAATTTCAATGGACAGCGGAGTTTCAACAGGCACTTGACTGCCTGAAAGCTGTGGTAACCGATACTCCTGTGTTGGAGAATTGTAAGGGACTCTGTGATCAGATTGAACGAAAGTATCTGTCTTTAAAGAGAAATGCCGAGGTGTAGAGAAATGGACGGATCGTGCAGAGACGTTGGGCGGGATTCACCCCTACCCCACGGGACGGGGGGTCCGGGCAGTGTGGAGTGGCGTGAACCAGTCCGGCGTCGGGCCGCCGCAAAGGTGTGGAATCCTCCGCATCTTCAGGGGCTAGGCCCACCACGGAGTGGTTGGCGCCCTGCCGGTGGCGGGATAGGGGCTTGGCGCCACGCCAACCAGTGCCGAAGGGCTTCTGCCGGCTGGCACGAGTCGGCACATGTGCGGGAGCACCAGCGCGTGCTGGCGTCATCCCCGCGCATACGCTGAGGGATTTGCTTCCACACCGGGAATGGCGGAGGAACACAGCCTCCGGTGCAGAACTATAGAGTGCCCCCGCGGCACAGGCCCGCCCGCGGATCGGTGGGCCCCGACCGCGGGCCAGGCCGCCGTGGGGGCACCTCCCGGGGGCAGATCCCCCCCGTGAGCCCCCAAGATCCCCGGAGCCCGTCCGCGCCACCAGGTCCCGCCGGTAAGGGACCTACTCTAATTTACGCCGGCGGGACTGGCAAAGAACGGGCGGGACTTCAGCCCATTGCGGAGAATTCAGCCCCAGGGCCCATTGAGTCGCGCCAGACCCTGCCATTCTCCGAGGCGGGCGGCGCAAATCACGCCGGCGCAAATTTTGGGGGCGGGAGAATTAGGAGGACAGCGGGGGCGGGATTCACGCCGACCCCTGGCGATTCTCCCACCTGGCGGGGGGGGTCAGAGAATCCCGCCCCTTCCTGTTCAAAAAGACCGTCAATCAAGAAGGATTTCAGTTGGAGGAAGGAGAACAAAAAAAAAGGACTATATTATTATACCTGTTTGCGTGTGTTGTTTTTGTAACGAACAAGTATATTTACTGTGTGCATTTCTTCAAGGATAGTGAAAAGGTGAAAAATGAAACCATCTTGAAGTTGATGGTTTTTTTTTTCTTGGGGGGTGGTGTCATGTGAGAGTACCTTTAAGAAATGGGTGTTCAAGAAATGTACCTTTAAGAAATGGGTGTTTATCAGTGATGTCAGAGTGTGTCTTTTGTCTTCTGGATGTTGTTTGGGAAGTTATTAAGGATTACTTAGTGCTGTATTCTTTGGGGGTCGTCATTTGAATTAATGGTTGCACAGATGTTCACTGTATGTTGTAAAAAGGTTAACTTGAGTTCATAGAATAAACATTGTTTTGCTTTAAAAAATACTTTTCCATTTCTGCTGTTCCACACCTGTAGAGTGAGCCGTGTGCGCCCTATACCACAATCTATTAAAAGTTGGGGGTCAGGTGAACTCCACGATACACTTTGGGGTTCTCTAAACCCTGGCCCATAACAGGAGGCACCCCCCCAACCCCCTGCTTTCATTGATGAGCAGCCTGCGGGGTTACACCTACTGAACTACACATTGAATGTAGGCCTCTGCCACCATTGGATGTGGGAGTGGGTTGATGCCCTTAATTGGGCATTGATTGCCCACTTAGGATCCTCAATTGGGCCAGGGCAGGCTGCCCACCACACACCTTCCCCTTTGTTCCCCGGCCCAATTGAGGATCTTAAGTGGGCAATCAATGTGATGGGAGTGTCATTGATAGCACGGCACCCTAATTTATGGGGCCTCCCACAAGACTATAAGATATCGGAGCAGAATTAGGCCATTCAGCCCATCGAGTCTGCATGAACAAAGAACAAAGAACAATACAGCACAGGAACAGGCCCTTCAGCCCTCCAGACATGCGCCGATCACGTGTCCTATCTAGACCAATCACCAGTATCCTTCTATACCCCGTCTCTTTATGTGCCTATCCAGATAAGTCTTAAAGGTCGCTAACATATCTACCTCAACCACCTCACTTAGCAGTGCATTCCAGGCCACCACCACCCTCTGTGTAAACAACTTCCCCCGCACATCTCCACTGAACCTTTCCCCCCTCACCTTGAACTTGTGCCTCCTTGTACTTGTCATTTCCGCTCTGGGAAAAAGCCTCCAACTGTTCACCCTATCTATACCCCTAATAATTTTATAAACCTCTATCAGGTTGCCCCTCAGCCTCCGTCTCTCTAGGGAGAACAATCCCAGTTTGGCTGATATATTTCTCGTAACTGTTTCCCACCCATGGGCAGCCTATAAAATTCAGCCCGGTGTGCATGACTTGCTCCAGCTGACTACGAAACACAGCGTAATTGCTGGAATTATAAGTTCATGAGATATAAGAGCTGAATTAGGCCATTTGACCCATCGCGTCTGCTCCGCCATTCGATCATGGCTGATCTCATCCTGGCCTTAACTCCACCGTTCTGCATAACTCTTCAACCCATTACCAATTAAAAATCTGTCTAGCTCCTCCTTAAACTTACTCATTGTCCCAGCATCCACCGCATTCTGGGATAGCGAATTCCAAGAATTATGTGCATTGCTCCATCATTTGCTTTGCAGCTGCACTGGCCTAGCATATTTGGCTATGCAGTGTCTAGTTCTTTGCATGGGAATTGACCTCCTAAACCTTCAATATGGTGGGCAGGAAGCACAGATATTCTGAACAGGACGTGCTTGGCCATGTTGTCAAAGCCAGGCCAGAAAAATCATCATGCATTTTCCACACTTGAATCAGACATGAGTGAATCCAGAGATTGTAGTTTATCCATTCCGAAGAAAATGAACAGACCGTGTGAAAGGAGGTAGGGGTAATCTTAAAAGAGGTCCTTCAGATTACTGAAATATTATGTGGAATAGGCACAGGGGGATCTATTACCATTCTAGGGGAGATGCGGCAGTAAAAGACATCAATATAAGACGTGAGGAATGTAGGAACTTCAGATATCTTGTATTATATGTGTTTGGTGCAGTAAGGGTTAAAGCCTCCATTAGTGTGTGTATGACTGCTGCAGTCATGTTTTCAAAGAATCCCGATTTGAAAAGCTTTTTGGAGCCAGAGGTGCAATTAAAGCATCATAAAAGTTTGGGCTAATTGATTTTTGTTTGGATTAAGAGGGTTCCCTATGGAGCATTTAATTAGAGATCTTTGTGTTCAGTTGGTAAGATTATGTAATGAAAGGGATGAGCAGGAGTACCAGGCATTTTGGCAGGGAAGCAGAGATTGGTCAGTTGGTTTCTGGAAGTCAAACCATGAAGACCGTTTCTGAAGACTTCAGCTTGAGATCCTGCATTGTTCTGACAGGATCCAGGTCAATCTCTAAAAACAGGCTCAAGAGCATCTCTTCACCTAGTATGCCTGGGTCTGCTAACTGTATCGAAAAGTGGATTGAGAGCTGAGATGGCTTTGTTGTTTGAGTGGGAATAAAGATAGCAGTTCAGGGTTATTGTGTCACTATTGATTAGCATTGTGTAAGAGGTAATTGTAAGCTATTTTCCTGTGTGACGTTAACGATATTTTAATACTGTGTTAGTAATGAAGTTTGTTTTATTATACCCTATCCCTATTTTGTGTGGAATCCCTCCTGGAGCAAGGAATCTTTTCCTCACAGTCTTACAAAATTAAAATAAAATATTGGGGTTTCTGTCCAGTACCTCAGCCACTGTTGGGGTTTGGTCCGGTATTGTAATAAAGATAGAAGAGGAGGCGGTGTAGAGGTATTGTCACTGGACTAGTAATCCAGAGACACAGGGTATGGCTCTGGGGACCTGGGTTCAAATCCCACCATGGCAGATGGAGAAATTTGAATCTGATTTTTAAAAATCTAGAATTAAAATCTAATGGTGACCATGGAACCATAGTCCATTGCTGTAAAAATCTATCTGGTTCACTGATGTCCTTAAGGGAAGGAAATCTGCCTTCCTTATCTGGTCTGGCCTACATGTGACTCCAGAGCCGCCGCAATGTCTTAAATACCTTCTGAAATGCCCTAGCAAGTGTTATGGGCCATGGTTTAGAGAACCCCAAAGTGTATCATGGAGTTCACCTGACCCACAACTTTTAATAGACTGTGGTATGGGGAGCACACGGCCCATTCTACAGGTGTGGTACAGCAGAAATGGAAAAGTAATTTTTAAAGCAAAACAATGTTTATTCTATGAACTCAAGTTAACCTTTTTGAAACATACAGTGAACATCTTAGCAACCATTAATTCAAATACAACCCCCAAAGACTACAATACTAAGTAATCCTTTTAGCTTTCCTTTTAACATCCATACGACTTAAAACACCTTTTACCAGAAGCACATCAGGTTAAAGTCACTACTGTTATTAGTTTTAAATCACCAGGATCGATTTACAGTCTTTAGATTACAGAGAGAGATTCATACACCTTCTGGCTGTGACTGCAGCTATCCAGCTCTGAAAACGAAACTAAAACACACCTTGCAGCAAACAGCCTAAAACAAAAGTAAAAAGCTGACAGAAAGCCCAGCTCCACCCACACTCTGATATCACTGATAAACACCCACTTCTTAAAGGTGCATTTCTTAAACACCCATTTCTTAAAGGTACTCTCACATGACACAAGCTGCTCAGTTCATGAGTCATTAGGGATGGACAATAAATTCAGGCACAGCTAGCGACGGACACATGCCATGAATGAATTTTTTTAAATCGCCAAGAAATCTAATTATCGAATTCATAAGAAGTTGACCCACCGAGAAGTAAGATCGGGGAACTTGCGACTACAGAGAGCGCTTGAAGTGGATAACCTCTCAGGGAAGGTTGGATATACGAGGGAGAAAGGAGCGGAGGGTTATTCATTCAGAGTTAGATGGGGAGTAACAGAAGGAGACTCAAGTGGAGCATAAACCTTGTCACGTACTTGTTGGGCGGAACAGCCTGTTTCTATATCTTGTGTAATCTGCTATAATGGAAATAAGGGGCCTAACACTTATTGAGGCCCCCGCTACAGGGTCAGTTTTCCCAGACTGCATCCGACAGCAGCTGCATTGAAGACGGTCGAGCAGCCTTTTGCAGGCGGTGAGTAATGATTTAAAAATATGCTGACTTGAATTTGCAGGCAGTGAAGAGCATCTGGCATTTACTAACTTTTGAAATGTATTCATACGTTGAGGGGAGACCCTAGATACCACCCAGTTAACTTTCCCACAGGACACTTTAAATTATGCCCCATTGTAAAGTTTCCAGACTTTCTTAAATGTGTTTCAAATAAAGACGCTCTTGCATAACAATCTTTGCAGTTCGTGAGTAATCCATTCTGCAGAACGCGTTGAGATAATATATGGATGCAGGTTTTATTTATTGAAGTATATTTACTCTGTAGCGTCGTTTATATTGAGTTACTTCAAACCTTAGTGGGTGCTGCTTTGTGTCACGTCCAATCTGTTTAAAAGAACAACCTACTGTATTACAGCAGAAGTAAAGATTTACAGTAAGCAGATACCTGATGTATAAATGTTACATTTGTTATACTGAGTCCAGTAACATCAAGCGACCTCGATGGGGCAGTCAATCCCAAAATAAACTCCATTAATTTATGACACAACTGAGGCATTAGGAACCTTCCATAATAAAAATTATTTTAGCCAAGACTGTTAGAAATTAGACTAATTTAGTGATATACACTAGAGTGGGTACGTTTATGAGGCAATAAATGACTCCCACTCACTATATAAATTGTGAAGTTCCCAACCAGTTTTGCCAAGTAATATGGCAAATCCAATACATATATCTGGATAGCTTCATAGATTTTGGAGGCATTTTCTTTTTCCTTACTTTTGTAAACTTGTTCTCTTCTGTTTTAAATTGCCATTTTGTGTCCAAGGTCAGTGTGATGCCCTATATGTAGGACGTACGTCCCACAAACTGGTGGGTCATATCAAACAGCATGTCCCAGCTGCTGTCCGCACAGGCAGAGGACAGACGTACCCAACTAGTCTGTGCTCGAAATACCCGATACACAGTGTCCAGCGTTAGGTGTGATTCACCGATTGGACAATGTTTGCTAAGCAGTCCTCAGTGCGCCAAGAATTATGTTTGCAACCAGTTTAAGATTGTCAGTTTTGTCGCAGTGTGACACATTTGTATCTACCGGAAAGTTACATATATTAGTGTGCATTATAAATAATACTGCAGACAGGAAGAGCATGTATACACGTGGGCCCCTCACCAGATTCTGGGAAAAGCACATTGGGCAGAATATTACAAGCCCCTGCTGGTGGGTTTTCAGGTAGGGGGTCCCGTAAAATTCCCTGGATGGCCTTCCTGCTACTCTCCCCCCTTCTGCCACCAACCTGCCCTCAATTTTCTTCCCCGCTGTTACAAGACTCCTGAATGACCCTCTTGTGGACTGATCTGACCTCTTCACTCATCTTCTCTACTGACTAGTGCTGCACTCCTGTATGCTTCACCCAATGCCTATGTATGAATCCTTGTGTGTTCATGTATGTCCTATGTTTTTTCATGTACGGAATGATCTGTCTGAGCTGCACGCAGAACAATACTTTTCACTGTACCTCAGTACACGTGACAATAAATCAAATCCAAATCCAACTTTTCCGAAGAGCAGGTGAGGTGAAGGGCTGCCAACTCCCGGCCGAATTATTGCCCCCTTATGGACCACTTCCTGCCGGCCTTCGTTTTAAAGCTGGTGGTAGGAGGAGTTCAGAGGTGACGAGATTGCTGGCAGGTTATCCTGCCCAGAGGTCAGGTGGGAAAGGTGGAGCCCTCCATAATTTGCTTTCTTTCCCGATGGGGGCACGAGGTAGTCGGGCATCAAGCACGTTGTCATTGTTTAAAATCACCTCCACTGGAGTGCGTTCCCTGCTACTCAGGTGGACCAGGTGTTTTCTCACAGCATTCCCTTGGACTTCGTAACAAACCGGACCAGTCTTTTCCAGCACGGTTCCTGAGATCCATCTCCAAAGTTCCACACAAAGACGGCACCTCCTGTTCTGAAGGTGGATAAATCACCTGGACCGGATGGACTACACCCCAGGGTTCTAAAAGAGATAGCTGAGGAGATTGTGGAGGCATTGGTGATGATCTTTCAGGAATCACTGAAGGCAGGAAGGGTCCCAGAGGGCTGGAAAGTGGCTAATGTAACACCCCTGTTTAAGAAGGGAGCGAGGCAAAAGACGGGAAATTATAGGCCGGTTAGCCTGACTTCGGTCATTGGTAAGATTTTAGAGTCCATTATAAAAGATGAGATTGTGGAGTACTTGGAAGTGCATGATAAAATAGGACTGAGTCAGCACGGCTTCGTCAAGGGGAGGTCATGTCTGACAAATCTGTTAGAGTTCTTTGAGGAGGTAACAAGGAAGTTAGACAAGCAGAGCCAGTGGACGTAATTTATTTATATTTCCAGAAGGCCTTTGACAAGGCTGCATAGGAGACTGTTAAATAAATTAAGAGCACATGGTGTTAAGGGTAAGATCCTGGCATGGATAGAGGATTGGCTGACTGGCAGAAGGCAGAGAGTGAGGATAATGGGATCTTTTCAGGATGGCAGCCGGTGACTAGTGCTGTGCCTCAGGGGTCGGTGCTGGGACCACAACTTTTCACAATATACATTAACGATCTGGAAGAAGCAACTGAAGGCACTGTTGCTAAGTTTGCAGATGATACGAAGACCCGTAGAGGGACAGGTAGTATTGAGGAAGTAGAGGGGCTGCAGAAGGACTTGGACAGGCTAGGAGAGTGGGCAAAGAAGTGGCAGATGGAATTCAATGTGGAAAAGTGTGAAGTTATGCACTTTGGAAGGAGAAATGGAGGCATAGACTATTTTCTAAATGGGAAGATGCTTAGGAAATCAGAAGCACAAAAGGACTTGGGAATCCTTGTTCATGATTCTCTTAAGGTTAACGTGCAGGTTCAGTCAGCAGTTAGGAAGGCAAGTGCAATGTTAGCATTCATGCCGAGAGGGCTAGAACACAAGACCAGGGATGTACGTCTGAGGCTGTATAAGGCTCTGGTCAGACCCCATTTGAAGTATTGTGAGCAGTTTTGGGCCCCGTATCCAAGGAAGGATGTGCTGGCCTTGGAAAGGGTCCAGAGGAGGTTCACAAGAATGATCCCTAGAATGAAGAGCTTGTCGTGTGAGGAACGGTTGAGGACTCTGTGTCTGTACTTGTTGGAGTTCAGAAGGATGAGGGGGGGTCTTATTGAAACTTACATGATGCTGCGTGGCCTGGATAGCGTGCATTTGTAGGAAAAACTAGAAGCAGAGGATACAATCTCAGACTAAAGGGGCGATCCTTTAAAACAGAGATGAGGAGGAATTTCTTCAGCCAGAGGATGGTGAATCTGTGGAACTCTTTGCCGCAGAAGGCTGTGGAGGCCAAATCACTGAGTGCCTTTAAGACAGAGATAGATAGGTTCTTGTACACATGGCCTTCCTGGATATCTATTCCCATGGGAGCAAAGAGGCTGAAGGTTGGAGCTTCAGGTCCTCCTGCCACAAGCAGCACTGCTTCACCAGATTTTTGATGTCTATATTGATCCCAGGCCACCAGACGTAACTCTTGAGATCATTTTCTTCTTGGATATCCTAGGGTGTCCATTGTGTAATTCAGTCAGGATTGGGCAGTGACCTGGTGGGGGACGACTAGGCTCCCCACAGGATGATGTCATCTTCCACACTCAGATCTTGTCGTTTCATGAGGAAGGCTTCATGTCATCCATGGGGTGTCCTCTGCTTCCACCACGGAGGATCAAATGTGTTGGGGCCTTCTGGGTTCACACTTGAATCCGCTTTGTGGATACTGGCAAGGTATCCAGGAGGTTCACGGTCATAATGACTGATGTGTTGGGTACTCTGCTACACAGACGAACCAACACGGTTGCGAATGGTACAATTCAGTTTTATTACTAACATTTATTTACAGTGGTAAACTGGTTACTGAGGTTCGCTCATAACCCTAGAATCTGTGGACATATTCCTAATACCATCTTGGAGTGGCACTCAGCACATGGTGGATGTCTGAGTGGCACGCTGTGAGCTCTGTGCCCTGAGCTGTCTCCTGCTGGAATGCCCGGGAAGTGTCATGTTCCCTGTTTTGTAGTGTGTATGCTCTTGCCTGTGATTGGCTGTGGTGTTGTGTGTGTGTTGATTGGTCCGTTGAACTGTCCATCAGTATGTCTGTATGTTTGTACCATGATGTTTACCTGAATATCATGACTTCCCCTCTTTTTTACAAGAACATGTGCCTATGTGGTTATAAATAGAGATGTGTACTGAGTGCAGCTGGATGTGTGTGTGTGCAATATCTACAGCATGTACATGGGGCTAAACTATATACAAGGGGCGATGTCGGGTGCGACATAATAACGAGTTTGTACCATAAACAAAGAACGGGGAAATGTTGACCGACAAAACAAACTCCTGTAACGACCAGGAAGAACAGAAACATATTAACACAGTGGTATTATGAGTTCAATGTACAAACAGGCTCATAAGTCTGTAGAGGGACAGGTAGTATTGAGGAAGTAGAGGGGCTGCAGAAGGACTTGGACAGGCTAGGAGAGTGGGCAACGAAGTGGCAGATGGAATTCAATGTGGAAAAGTGTGAAGTTATGCACTTTGGAAGGAGAAATGGAGGCATAGACTATTTTCTAAATGGGAAGATGCTTAGGAAAGAAGCACAAAAGGACTTGGGAATCCTTGTTCATGATTCTCTTAAGGTTAACGTGCAGGTTCAGTCAGCAGTTAGGAAGGCAAGTGCAATGTTAGCATTCATGTCGAGAGGGTTAGAATACAAGACCAGGGATGTACGTCTGAGGCTGTATAAGGCTCTGGTCAGACCCCATTTGAAGTATTGTGAGCAGTTTTGGGCCCCGTATCTAAGGAAGGATGTGCTGGCCTTGGAAAGGGTCCAGAGGAGGTTCACAAGAATGATCCCTGGAATGAAGAGCTTGTCGTGTGAGGAACGGTTGAGGACTCTGTGTCTGTACTTGTTGGAGTTAAGAAGGATGAGGGGGGTCTTATTGAAACTTACATGATGCTGCGTGGCCTGGATAGAGTGCATTTGTAGGAAAAACTAGAAGCAGAGGATACAATCTCAGACTAAAGGGACGATCCTTTAAAACAGAGATGAGGAGGAATTTCTTCAGCCAGAGGGTGGTGAATCTGTGGAACTCTTCCGCAGAAGGCTGTGGAGGCCAAATCACTGCGTGTCTTTAAGACAGAGATAGATAGGTTCTTGTACACATGGCCTTCCTGGATATCTATTCCCATGGGAGCAAAGAGGCTGAAGGTTGGAGCTTCAGGTCCTCCTGCCACAAGCAGCACTGCTTCACCAGATTTTTGATGTCTATATTGATCCCAGGCCACCAGACGTGTGTGTGTGTGTTGATTGGTCCGTTGAACTGTCCATCAGTATGTCTGTATGTTTGTACCATGATGTTTACCTGAATATCATGACTTCCCCTCTTTTTTACAAGAACATGTGCCTATGTGGTTATAAATAGAGATGTGTACTGAGTGCAGCTGGATGTGTGTGTGTGCAATATCTACAGCATGTACATGGGGCTAAACTATATACAAGGGGCGATGTCGGGTGCGACATAATAACGAGTTTGTACCATAAACAAAGAACGGGGAAATGTTGACCGACAAAACAAACTCCTGTAACGACAAGGAAGAACAGAAACATATTAACACAGTGGTATTATGAGTTCAATGTACAAACAGGCTCATAAGTCCAGTCTAGTAGGTGGGCGACGAATTTGGGTTGACCGTTAGGGTGGCACACCATTCATCACCCGGATTGACAGTATTCACTTGCAACGGCTGGTGGGTCCTGGCTGGAGACATCCGGTTCCCATCAATGACCGCAACACGGGAGGCGTCCCGGTCATCTGTGTCATTGGTCTGGATATCGTCTGGGCACGACTCGTAGTAAGGAGGCTGAATGGTCCGCACGTCCCTGCGAGGTTGTCGGAATTGGGGAACATTGACAGGTTGAGCTGCTCGACAGCAGGCAGCGTAGTGGCCCATCTTGCCACAGCGGAGGCATTGTCGGTTTCTTGCCGGACATTGGCGCTTTAAATATGCGGCTCCACGGTTGTCGCACGTCGTGACGTCATGGCGTTCGTTGTGCCACCGCGCATGCGCAGTTCGGTCTTGCTTCAAGCACGCCTGCGCATCACGTCCCACTGTGTCGACGTCTTTTTTGGCGCGCACAAACGCGGGAGGCCCCGGAAAGTGCGCGAAATGGCCGCCCTCATCCGGGCCGCGGGCTGGGAGGAACTCGATCGCCTGGACCTGTTCGGCCTCGTAGGACGCCTGCCTCGCCGATCCGGCCGCGTAGGACGCCTGCCTCGCCGATCCGGCCTCGTAGGACCCCTGCTCCGCCGATTCGGCCGCTTGAAATTGGGAGTAGCAGCTAGTCGCGTTTTCATGAAGGACACAGGCTTTGATTGCGGAGGCGAGGGTGAGGCCTTTAATCTTTAATAGCTGCTGGCGTAGGGTGCCCGAGGTGACCCCAAAAACAATCTGGTCCCGAATCATTGAATCGGAGGGGATGGCGTAACCGCAGGACTGCGCGAGGATACGGAGGTGCGTAAGGAAGGATTGAAAGGGCTGATCGTTACCCTGCAGGCACTGCAGGAAGAGATACCTCTCGAAACTCTCGTTTACCTCGACGCTGAAGTGTTGGTCGAGTTTGAGAAGGACCGTCTTGTACTTGGTCTTGTCCTCACCTTCCGCGAACACCAGGGAGTTGTAGGCATGGATGGCGTGTTGACCTGCCGTGGTGAGGAGGATGGCGATCTTTCTGGTGTCCGAAGCGCTTTCCTTTTCGTTGGCTTCCAGGAAGAGCTGGAAGCGCTGTTTGAACAGCTTCCAATTGGCGCCGAGGTTTCCAGGGACTTATGGCGGCTGCGGCGTGCTGACGATGTCCATGGCGCAGGATGGCAGATTCCTGAGGATCTGTAGGTAGGTCCCACAGTTAATCCTGGTACTATGATGTGTTGGGTGCTCTGCTACACAGACGAACCAACACGGTTGCGAATGGTACAACTCAGTTTTATTACTAACATTTATTTACAGTGGTAAACTGGTTACTGAGGTTCGATCATAACCCTAGAATCTGTGGACCTATTCCAAATACTATCTTGGAGTGGCACTCAGCACATGGTAGATGTCTGAGTGGCTCGCTGTGAGCTCTGTGCCCTGAGCTGTCTCCTGCTGGAATGCCCGGGAAGTGTTGTGTTCCCTCTTTTGTAGTGTGTATGCTCTTGCCTGTGATTGGCTGTGGTGTTGTGTGTGTGTTGATTGGTCCGTTGATCTGTCCATCAGTATGTATGTATGTTTGTACCATGATGTTTACCTGGATATCATGACAATGACTTCTTCCAATGTCGGCAGAGGGTCAAGCTTGTGGGCAGAGGGAGATGACTCAGGGCATCCCCGTTGGCAATATGTGTTCCTGGGCAGTGCTTGAGAAAGTATCAGTAGTCCGCTAACAATAATGCCGAACATTGTATCCTAGCAGAGGCGATGTGGAAAACCACTTCATCCTATTGGAAAAGACCCAGCAGGGGTTTATAGTCTGTTATGATTGTGAAATGTCAGCTGTAGACATATGGGTGGCATTTCTTCACTCCAAAATAACAGCCAGTCCTTCCTATTCAATCTGAGAAGAGCATCTTTCCACATCAGCCAAGGTTCTGGTTGCATATATTCTAGGTCTCTCTTTGCCATCGTTCCATCGATGGAATAGTACTGACCCGACTCCCTATGGAGAGGCATCACGTGTTTATTCCAGTTCTCTCTTGGGGTCGTAATGAGCTATGGGGCGGGATTCTCCATTCCTGAGACTAAGTGTTAACGTCGGGGCAGGATTTGTGGACTTCCACGACAGCAAAAGTGTCGCCGAACCTGGACCGATTCCACTACCGCTGAGGGGCTAGCACCGGCGTCACAGGAACACAATCGATTCCAATGGAAAACGGTGCGGGATTCACCGGGTCCGTGATTGACACTTGGGAGGCTGACAAGCTGCAGCCGCACAAACACATTGCACTCCCCACACTCACTCATCCCAGCCAACAGGATGGCACTGGCTGTGCTGGAGCGCGCCCATCGCGTTGATGGGTCGGCTGGGGCCAGAGGGCACCTCGGTGGGTGCCCTGGGGGGGACACCTATACGACCCATGGCCCTAAGTTCTCAGTGGACAGACAGCGGCGTGCACAGCTGCATGGCTGCTTTGCCAGCTGTGGCAATGGTGTTCCATGCCCGTCCACCCCGACCCCCCCCAGCCCACCTCGTGGCCACCCCCCACTACTTTCCCCAGCCCTGGCAGAACCCCCCTGGCCAGCGGCAGAACTGTCAGCAAACTATGGCGATGTTGGACACTTTCCGTACCCCTCCTCTCTCCCTCAGCAGCCACGATGCTGGTTTCAGGATTTTTAAAAGCACAAGTGAACTTCGCTGCTGGGAAGTCGACCCAGCGGAGGTGGAGAATATCATGACTGGCCCGCTAATGATATGCGAACGGTGTTTACTCTACATTCTGGAACGCACTGACACCGCTGTCGAGGCGATGGAGAATTGCGATTTGGCGTGAAATTGGCGGCCGCTGCTATTTCGTCATTTGGGCCGATTCTCCACGTTTCACGATTCCTGTGTCAGCCGACAGTGAATCCCGCCCAGGATGTTTGATGATAGTAACTTCTGCTTCATCCAGCAGTGCCTGTCACAACCACTTATGGGCCAAAGTTCTTTGTTTGGGAGACTTTGCTCATCCGCCGAAGATGAACCACCACTGACTCGCGCTCATGCTGGGAGTGCAAATCCAGAGGTGATTTATGCATGGCGGGGATTGTGAGGGATTCCCTCGCGAATCCCGCTACTGGGCCTCCATTTGGAGCGGGCAGCCCAATAGCGAGATCCGGAAGCTGGGCCCCCAGCAATGCAATTCCGCAGAGAAAAAGAAGTGAGAGACTTAACTGTCTTTGATGCCATCCAAGCGCTGTCAATCAGAGCTGGATTTTCACATGCATTGCGGTTAGTTTCACAGCTCAGCTGACAACTTGAAATCCACTCAAGCATGAAGGGAAATTTGATTAAACAATGCAGACAGCTGGGTGTGTGTGGAAGCTGTCAATCACAGCCTAGTTAAAGCAAGTTCACATGGATATGAATGAAAGCCTAGCAGATCAAAGATCTGAGGGGGTTTAAACACAGCTGACTGGTTTTCTTTTTCCAGGAATTGACAAGTGCTGCTTCCTGTCTCTGAGCTAGCAGGTATATTGCCCAGGTGAGTGTGAAAGCAGTAATTCTTTTCCATTGCCTCTGCCTGGACTGACCTCTAGTTTCTAGGCAGAGGCCTCTTTAATGGGGGACTTCCAGCCAGGGCTCTTTCTTATATGGAGTTTCCAGGCAGGGGTTTCTGGTGGGGGACTGTCTTATGAGGGGTCTCTAGTGGGGTCTCTGTAATGGGGGAGTTTCTGGTGGACACCCCCTCTTATGGGGGGATCTCTGCTGGAGGTGGTGATGGTGGTGGTGGGGGGGGGGGGGGGGCAGGAGCTGCACTGTGCGGGTAGGGTGACCCTCCGATGGACTCTGGAGCCTGCTTGGCCCGCGGGGAGGTCCATCGCGTCAGGGCCACGCTGGAAAAAACATGCACAGATTCTCCAGAGGGCCAGAGATTCGCATGAGCTTGGAGAATCTGGTGCCCAGCCCGTTAATAGGATGCAATCCAGAGCACGAGTCCCGGTGCTGCTGCCAGCGGGGAACTGGAGCATCGGAACGGGATCAACGCCCTTTTGGCTAATGCTGGGTTCTCCGTCGCACTATGAGCTCCATTACCGGTGACAGGCAGCGGAGAATCCAAGCCATGGTGTTTTTTTAACATGGAGTTTGCAGGCATGGAAATAAAGTGGCCAAGTTTGGGATAAATTTCCTATCGGAGTTTATGAGGCCTCGGAAATTCTGACATATGTTCTGGGGTAGGTGCCTCTTTGATGGCCTTAGCTTTATCCTCCACGGGTTATAAGCCTTTTTTAATCTACTCAGCACCCTGGTTAGATTACTTTGCCTGCCTGGGACACACATTTTCCTTGTTTGAGATGGACACCTGCGTCAGAAAATCGTCTCAACACCTCCTCCAGGTTTGCTAGGTGCACTTTGTCTGTGGCTCCTGCGATTAGCATATGGTCTAAATATACTGGCACCTCAGGTAGCCCTTGGGAAATGTTCTCCATCACGGGTTGAAAAATGGCGCATGCTGACGAGACTCCAAAGAGCAGGTGTGTATTTTTGTATAAACCATCATGGGTATTGATTGTCACTCACTTCATGGTGACTCATCATGGCTCTCAATGCTCCTGAAAACAAAGGGATCACTGGTTGGCTGGCTGTGAATTTATGAAATTGACTTGAAATGAACAAGTAGATAATTGGAAAAAGGAAATTGCTGGAGGTAGGTAGCCTCCTATTTAGTCAGGCGAAGGTTTGAACTCCTGCCAGTTTGACATATAGATCTTTTATGCATAGCATGAGGTACCGATCTAAACGTGAGGCTTTGTTGGCCGTTAGTTTATAGTCATTGCAAATGTGGACTGACTTGTCGGGCTTGAGAACAGGGACTACTCATGTAGACCACTCTTGAACTGCTCAGGTTTGGTGTCTACTTTGGTAGACAAAGTGTACGGGACTGGTCGTGCTCCGAAACCATAGAATCATAAAATCCCTACAACACAGAAGGAGGCCATTTGGCCCATCGGGTCTGCACCAACCCTCTGAAAGAGCACCCTACCTAGGCCCACTCCCCCACCCCAACCTGTAACCCCACCTAACCTGCATAGCTTTGCACACTAAGGGGCAATTGAGAGCGTGGCCAATCCAACTAACCTGCACATCTTTGGAGTGTGGGAGGAAACCGGAGCACCCGGAGGAAACCCACACAGGCACGAGGAGAAAGTGCAAACTCCGCACAGATAGAGACCCAAGGCCAGAATTGAACCTGGGTCCTTGGCGCTGTGAGGCAGCAGTGCTAACCACTGTGCCACCGTGCCGTCCCTATTCTTTTACAAATGCTGCTAATCCTAAATGTAAGCAGCAAATGCTAGAAACAGTCAGCAGGTCAGGCAGCATCCGAGCAGAGAGAAACAGAGTTAACATTTCGGATCAATAACCTGTCCTTGGGGCAATCAGAATAATAAAGGCTAGGTGTTGGATTTGCGACACAATCTCAGTCCAAATAAACCATCCAACAGCACTCTGCCCTCCAAGACAGGTGCCGAAAGCTTTTGAGATCACGACACGTTGCTGTAAAACTGGCCACATCCAACCCACGGTGTTCATTTCTGAGACCATTTATGTCCTTGTGCTAAAATAAAAGCACATTACTTCCTTATGAATTTGCATAATTATTCCTTTGCAATCCCATTTCCCCAGTTAAAATGTATTTAAATTTTATTGCCGTAATCTATGGGGCTCGAGTCGTGGCTCTAAATGCTCCTGAAAAACAAAGGGATCACTGGTTGGCTGGCTTTGAATTTATGAAATTGACTTGAAATTGACAAGTAGATAATTGGAAAAAGGATATTGCCGCTGCAGAGGAAGGAAGATTTACAAACAAGAGTGGGTGGTACACTGCAGAAACATGTCCGTGTGGCGTATAAAAGGAGTCCTAATAAATGCAGTACTAATGTAGTTGTAAATGTTATAATGCAGAGCACTTTAAAATGGATAAAGTATAACAAAATTATTCATAAAAAGAAATGGGAAGAGATGCCACGCTGAGTGGCTGCATGCAGTTATATGGAGCACTAACAAGGTTATCATTGAAAGCTCAGTGCTGCTGCTCACTTATAGCTCTTTTACTTACTACCTTTATATGCAGGCTGAAAAATTGATGTTTAAATTGTTGATTTTTCCCAAGAGCAATGTTGTCTCGTTCCCTCCCCCCCTCCTCCACGGATTCCAGGCTAGCTTTTAAACTGCCATGATCCTTGAACGGCACTCATCGGGCAATGTCAAATATGCAGCTAAACAGGCTGTCAGTCAACAAAGCATCACTTTCCCACCGTGGAAGTTTTGAGAGATTGCAATTCACAATAAACAGGACCAAAAATCTATAAGGCAATTAACTATCAGTCTCCTTCATCAGAAAATCATTGACTGGAGGCTGCAATGCCCCTGCAGGTGGTGGTGGTTGCTTCTGTTTACTGCTTTCAAAATTAAGGTAATAGAATTAGAATTCTGTCCTGGATTAAAAATTCACTTGTTGGATGAACGCAACTTGGCCATGGCTGGAGTTTTCCATTTCGGGCCCCAAGTCCGGTGCTGGGGGTGGGAACCGGGAGTGTTTCCCGCCGCGGAGAGAATTTGCGTCAAGTCGCACGATGCTGGCCTAATTAATTACCCAGTCCGCGATTTCCCGCGTGGCAAGGCAGCTGGATGGCATGTCACCCACCGTCACATGGGGGCACTGTGGTGAATGTATTATGCCAATAATCCACAATTGCATTTGTATCTGTGCTGTTGCCTTTGTATTTGTATCTGTGCTGTGCTGTTGCCCTTGTGGGCTCCTCCTATGGGCCATTGTATGGCATTATCCATAGGGGAACATTGGGGCCTGTATGGGCTCCGCCCATGGCTCCTCCCCTTGAAGGGAGGGATAAAGAGCAGTCGACCTGTAGGTGGTTCTCAGTGTTGGATCAGTCGCAGGCAGGCACTGTTCTAAGTTGATTAAAGCCACAGTTTACTTCTACTCCTGTCTCGAGTGAATTGATGGTCGCATCACTTTAATCAACTTAAACGCAACTATGGAATCGGCCCTCAAACCTGACCGACTGGAACTCGATCCGCAGGCTGCGGAGGTGAAAGAAAGTTTCTCGCACTGGCTTCGCTGCTTCAAGGCCTATCTCGCAGCCTCCTCCACGCCTTCCGTCACCGACGAACAGAAGCTGAGCCTCCTCCATGCACGGGTGAGCCATCGAATCTCTGTTCCACTCGACGAGGCCTCCTCCTATGCAGACGCCATCGCGATGCTCGAACGCCTCTACGTACAGCCCGTGAACGAGGTCTACGTGCGACACATCCTCACCACACGCTAGAAGACTACCTATGCGACCTCAAAACCCTCACACGCAGCTGCAACTACCAGGTCGTTACGGCCACTCAACATATGGAACTCGCCGTCCGAGACGTCTACGTGGCGGGAGTCCGGTCCACCTACGTGAGACAGCGCCGACTCGAAAAGGGGGCCGTGGACCTGGATCAGGCGATAAAGTTAGCCTACTCTCTGGAAGTAGCGTTCCAGAGCCTTAACGCGTTCCCAGCTGGCCACGCAACCCCCTTGTGGACCCCCAACCAAAGACTACCCCAGGCCTGTGCCAGGCGGTCACCCGCCCACCATGGGGGGCTACCCTGCTATTTCTGCGGCCAGTCCCAACACCCCCAGCAGCACAGTCCGGCCCGTAACACGAACTGCAGCAGCTGTGGGAGAAAAAGACATTTTGCCAAAGTTTGCCTGGCCAGGTCCAAGAACTCTAACTCACAGGCCCAATCCTCAGACTCACAGGCCCAATCCTCAGGCTGACAGGCCCGCAGACCCCGCAGTGTGGCAGCGTGTCTGCTGACTCCGCCCCATGTAGACGCGTCATCAGCCTCGTGCTATCCATGGGGGCAGCCATCTTCCAGCCCTCACAGCACGTGCGACTCACGGGGGCCGCCATCTTGGCCATCCTCCTCCACGCGGCCAGCCACGTGCGATCACTGGGGGTCGCCACCTTGGCTGCCATCTGCTACGCCGCTCGACGCGTATGATCAACAAGGGCAGCCATCGCGGAACCGCCCCAACACCTCCGACCACGCCGGCTACCCACAACTCAGCGCGGTCACCCTGGACCAGTCGCGACCCAAGCACCTCCGGAGCTCCATGATGCCCGTCCAGGTAAACGGGCACGCGACCTCTTGCCTTTTCGACTCCGGGAGCAGAGAGCTTCATTCACCCGGACATGGTAAGACGCTGCTCGCTCCCAATCTTCCCGGTGCACCAAACCATCTCCCTCGCCTCTGGGTCGCACTCGGTGCAAATCCGAGGGTGCACCACCGCAACCCTCGCAATACAGGGCGCCGAGTACGGCAATTTTAAATTATATGTGCTCCCAGACGTCTGCGCTCCTCTCCTATTAGGACTAGATTTCCAATACAACCTCAGGAGCCTAACCCTGAAGTTCGGGGGGCCCCTACCCCCACTCACCATATGCAGCCTCGCGACGCTAAAAGTCGACCCTCCCCCACTTTTCGCAAACCTCACCGCCGACTGCAAACCAGTTGCCACCAGAAGCAGGCGGTATCGCATACAGGACAGGATTTTCATCAGGTCCGAGGTCCAGCGACTCTTGTGGGAGGGTGTCATCGAGGCCAGCAACCGCCCCTGGAGAGCTCAGGTGGTGGTCGTCAAGACCGGGGAAAAGAACCGGATGGTTGTAGATTACAGCCAAACCATAAACCGGTACACGCAACTTGAGGCGTACCCCCTTCCCCGGATTGCAGACATGGTAAACCAGATCGCACACTACCGGGTGTTCTCCACGGTGGATCTGAAGTCTGCATACCACCAGCTCCCAATCCGCTCGGAGGACCGCCACTACATGGCTTTTGAGGCAGACAGCCGCCTTTTCCACTTCCTCTGGGTCCCCTTTGGCGTCACGAACGGGGTTTCGGTGTTCCAAAGAATAATGGACTGAATGGTGGACCGGTATGGGCTGCGGGCCACATTTCCGTACTTGGACAATGTCTCCATCTGCGGCCATTATCAGCAGGACCACGATGCCAACCTCCACAGATTTCTCCAAACTTCTCAAACCCTAGACCTCACGTACAACAAGGAGAAATGCGTTTTCCGCACAACCAGACTAGCCATCCTCGGCTACATCGTGGAAAACGGGGTTCAAGGACCCGAACCTGACCGTATGCGCCCCCTCCTGCAACTCCCCCTCCCCCACTGCCCAAGGCCCTGATGAGGTGGCTCGGGTTCTTTTCATATTATGCCCAGTGGGTCTCCAACTATGCGGACAATGCCCACCCGCTAATCAAGGCCACCATCTTCCCACTGGCGACTGAGGACCGCCAGGCCTTCAACTGCATCAAGGCGGACATCGCCAAAGCCGCGATGCGTGCGGTGGATGAGTCCGTCCCCTTCCAGGTGGAGAGCGACGCCTCAGAGGTCGCTCTTGCCACTACCCTCAATCAAGCAGGCAGACCGGTAGTGTTTTTTTCGCGCACCCACACCACCTCCGAAATCCGGCACTCCTCAGTCGAAAAAGAGGCCCAAGCCATCGTGGAAGCCGTACGGCACTGGAGGCACTACCTCGCTGGTAGGAGGTTTACCCTCGTCACATACCAATGATCGGTAGCCTTCATGTTCGCTAATACGCAGCGGGGCAAAATCAAGAATAATGAGCTCTTGAGGTGGAGGATCGAACTCGCCACCTACAATTACGATATAGTATATCGTCCTGGGAAGCTCAACGAGCCCCCAGATGCCCTGTCCCGCGGCACATGCGCCAGCGTGCAAGGTGACCAACTACGGGCTATCCATGATGACCTCTGCCACCCGGGGGTCACCCGGCTTATCCTACTTATCCTACGGCCCGCAACCTGCCCAACGCCACTGAGGAGGTCAGAGCTATGACCAGGGACTGCCAGATCTGTGCGGTGTGTAAACTGCACTTCTATCAACCAGAAAAGGCCCATCTGGTGAATGAAGTGTTGGGTGCTCTGAGATACAGACGAACCAACACGGTTGTGATTGGTACAACGCAGTTTTATTCCTTTAAACTACTTATATAACAAACGTGGTACTCAGCACGTGGTGACTGTGTCAGTGTCTGGCTTTGAGGTCCTTGCCCTGTGCCGTCTCCTGATGGACTGCCCAGGAAGTGTCGTGTTTCTTGTTTTGTACTGGGTATGCTCTTGTCTGTGATTGGCTGTCGTGTTATGTGTGCTAATTGGTCCGTTGCTCTGTCTATCATTATGTATGTGTGTATGTGCTGTGATGTTCACTTGAATATCATGACATCCCCCCTTTTTTACAAGATTATGTGCCTACGTGGTTATAAATAGAAATGTGTACTGAGTGCAGCTAAATGTGTGTGTGTAATATTTACAGCATGTACATGGGGCTTAACTATATACAAGGGGCGATGTCGGGTGTGACATGCTAACGAGGTTGTACCATAACCAAAAAGAAAACGTGGAAATGTGGAACGATAAAACAAATTCCTGTAACGAGAAGAACATAGACATGTTAAAACAGTGGTTGCATGAGTTCAACATGTAAACAGTCTCATAAGTCCAGTCTAGTAGGTGGGCGACGAATTCGGGTTCCCATCAATGACTGCAACCCGGAAGGTGTCTTGGTCATCTGTGTCATCGGTTTGGATGTCGTAATATGGAGGCTGAATGGTCCGCACGTTCCTGAGAGGTTGTCGGAGATGCGGAAGATCAACAGGTTGAACCGCTCGACAGTAAGCAGCGTAGTGGCCCACCTTGCCACAGCGTAAGCATTGTCGGGGTTTTGCGGGACATTTCCCTTTTAAATGTGCGGCTCCACAGTTGCTGCACGTCGTGACGTCATGGCGTTCGTTACGCCACTGCGCATGCACAGTTTGGTCTTGCGTCAAGCGCGCCTGCGCATCACGTCCCTCAGTGTTGCCATAGGTTTTGGTGCACACAGGCGCGGGAGGCCTCGAAAAGCGCGTGAAACGGCCGCCCTCGTCCGGGCCGCGGGCCGGGAGAAACCCGATCCCCTGGACCCGTTCGGCCTCGTGGGGCACCTGGCTCGCCGATCCGGTCACGTAGGACCCCCTCCGCGCCGATTTGGTCGCCTGAAATTGGGCATAGCGGCTAGTCGCGTTCTCAAGGAGGACACAGGCTTCAACTGCAGATGCTAAGGTCAAGCCTTTTATTTTTAGAAGCTGCTGGGGTAGGCTGCAGGAGGCAACCCCAAAAACGATCTGGTCCCGGATCATGGACTCTGAGGTGGTGTCGTAACCACAGGACTGCGCGAGGATGCGGAGATGCGTCAGGAAGGACTGAAAGAGATCATCCTTACCTTGCAGGCACTGCTGGAAGGCATACCTCTAAAAGCTCTCGTTGACTTCAACATTGAAGTGTTGGTCGAGCTTGAGGAGGACCGTGTCATATTTAGATTTGTCCTCGCCTTCCGCGAACACCAGGGAGTTGTATACCTGGATGGCGTGCTGACCTGCGGTGGTGAGGAGGATGGCGATCTTCCTTTTGTCCGAGATGCCCTGTTTTTCGTTGGCTTCCATAAGGAGTTCGAAGCGCTGCTTGAACAGCGTCCAATTTATGCCAAGGTTCCCAGCGACTTGCAACAGCTGCGGTGTGTTGACGGTGTCCATGGCGCAGGATGGCAGATTTGTGGGTAGGTTTTGATTCATTTCTGGTACCATGAAGTGCTCTGAGATACAGACGAACCAACACGGTTGCAATTGGTACAATACAGTTTTATTCCTTTAAACTATTTATATAACAAACTTGGTACTCAGCACGTGGTGACTGTGTGAGTGTCTGGCTTTGAGGTCCTTGCCCTGTGCCGTCTCCTGATGGACTGCCCAGGAAATGTCATGTTTCTTGTTTTGTACTGTGTATGCTCTTGTCTGTGATTGGCTGTCGTGTTATGTGTGCTAATTGGTCCATTGCTCTGTCCCTTTGAGCGCCTCAGTATCGATTTCAAGGGGCCCCTCCCCTCCAATAACCGCAATACATTTTCCTCAACATTACTGATGAGTTCTCCCGCTTCCCCTTTGCAATCCCTTGCCGCGACATGACCACGTCCAGCGTCTTTAAAGCCCTACATAGTGTCTTCACCCTGTTTGGTTTCCCCAATTATGTCCACAGCGACAGGGGCTCGTCGATCATGAGTGACAAACTGCGTCAGTACCTGCTCAGTAAGGGCATCGCCTCGAGCAGGACTACCAGTTATAACCTCAGGGGAAACGGGCAGGTGGAGAGGGAGAAAGCGACGGTCTGGAAGACCGTCCTACTGACCCTACGGTCCAGGAATCTCCCAGTTTCTCACTGGCAGGAGGTCCTCCCCGATGCGCTCCACTCTATTAGGTCCCTATTTTGCATGGCCACAAACGAGATCCCTCATGACCGCCTATTTGTTTTCCATAGGAGATCCACCTCAGGGGCCTCGCTCCCATCCTGGCTGAAGACACCGGGGCCAGTCCTACTCAGAAAACACGTCAGGAGCCATAAGTCCAATCCTCTGGTAGAGAGGGTCCAGCTCCTACACTCCAACCCCCAGTACGCTTATATCGAACACTCCGATGGCCGACAGGATACGGTCTCCCTCCGGGACCTGGCACCCGCTGGTTCCACCACCACCGCCCACCCCACCATATCCCGCCCACCTACCATGACCAGCGCCCCCGCCCTTATATGGCTCCCACGCTCCCTCCCGCCCGCCATCCCCCCTTCACCAATCCACAGGAATGAAGCTCCAGATGTGACGCTCCCGGAGTCCACATCTGTACCCACCCTGGTGCCCTCACTACCGATGCCAGCACGGACGAGCTTGACACCTGGGCCAGCAACAAGGCCAGAGCTTCAGCGATCACAGCGCACAACCCGTGCGCCGGACTGGCTGAACCTATGAACCCGTCACCCCCGCCGGACTTCATTTTTTTAACAGGGGGTGAATGTGGTGAATGTATTATGCCAATAATCCACCATTGTATTTGTATCTGTGCTGTTGCCCTTATATTTGTATCAGTGCTATGCTTTTGCCCTTGTGGGCTCCTCCTATGGGCCATTGTATGGCATTATCCATAGGGGAACACGTTAGGGCCTGTATGGGCTCTGCCCATGGCTCCTCCCCTTGAAGGGAGGTATAAAGAGCAGTCGACCTGTAGGTGGTTCTCAGTATTGGATCAGTCGCAGGCAGGCACTGTTCTAAGTTTATTAAAGCCACAGTTTACTTCTACTCCCGTCTCGAGTGAATTGATGGTCGCATCAGGCACCATACTTAGAAGGTACCTGGACATCAAATTCTCTGTCAGTAACCCACTGTGGGAGGAGGAGATGACCCGCCAATCCCAGGGAGCTCCGGCCCTCAGATTCAGTGGCGTTTCCCTCGATGTGCTGCTCATTGCAGTGGAGGCCAGGAGGGGCACCCTGTGCCCCGAGGACGGGAGGAGGAGGCTGAGCCGTGTGACCAACACTGCATGGGAAGAAGTCGCCAGGGTGGTTGGCGCCCATGGTCTCCACTGTACTTCCTGTAGTGCTGGAAATGGACGGATGACCTCGTCTGCTCTGCCAGGGCAAGTGAGCCCTCAACGGCTCACACTCATGTCACAGAATGGTAGAAGGGTCATGGGCCCAGTAGAAAGGAGTGCACTGTCCATACGGCCGAGCACAAAAGAGCTACTCAATGTGATAAGGTGATTGATGCCTCATAGTCCACTAGTCTGCTGGTTGGGAGGCCACTGTGGAGGCCACTGTGGATCCCTCACCCTTCCACACACAGAGCTCAGATGCAGTTGGGTGGTGGTGGGAAGTGATGCAGGAGCGGCTTCAAGACCTGTGTATTGAGTCAGCTTCCACGTGGGGTTATTCCCTGTGGCTCAACTCAGTAGAGAGAGGCACAAACACGACACCTGGACAAGATAGCTTATTTAATCAAGCATGTTACGTGTACATGGAGAACAGACTGGATATCGGCCAAGACCTGTTCTGCTGAACAAAGACCAGACGCAGTATTTATACAACATTCAAAAATCAATAGCCCACCCCAGTTGGATGCGATCCAATCCCTGAAGCTGCTACTTTAAACTTATCCAATAGAATTGAAAGCAGTGTTTAAACTTCACCCAATAGAATCGCAAGCAGCGCATGATTGATCCTCATCCTGACAGCTGCTCGCAAACCCAGCAGCATGCTGACTGCTTGTGAGAAACAGAACAACAGAACCAGCACCCTGAATTGTTTCACAAAGACAAGGGGCGTCATTCTCCGACCCCCCGCCGGGTTGAAGAATGGCCGTTGGCCGCCGTGAATCCCGCCCCCGCCTCCGCCGAAGTCTCCGCTCCCGGAGATTGGGCGGGGGCGGGAACCCGGCCGCGCCGGTTGGCGGGACCCCCCGCTGGATTCTCCGGCCCGGATGGGCCGAAGTCCCGCCCAGGAATTGCCTGTCCCGCCGGCGTAAATCAAACCTGGTATTTACCGGCGGGACCAGGCGGCGTGGGCGGGCTCCGGGGTCCTGGGGGGGGGGCGCGGGGCGATCTGACCCCTGGGGTGCCCCCGCGGTGGCCTGGCCCGCGATCGGGGCCCACCGATCCGCGGGCGGGCCTGTGCCGTGGGGGCACTCTTTCCCTTCTGCCTCCGCCACGGTCTCCACCATGGCGGAGGCGGAAGTGACTCTCCCCACTGCGCATGCGCGGGAAACTGACAGCGGCCGCTGACGCTCCCGCGCATGCGCCGCATTTCCGCGCCAGCTGGCGGGGCAACAAACGCCATTTCCGCCAGCTGGCGGGGCGGAAATCCCTCCGGCGTCGGCCTAGCCCCTCAATGTTGGGGCTAGGCCGCCAAAGATGCGGAGACTTCCGCACCTTTTTGCCGGCGCGATGCCCGTCTGATTTGCGCCGGCTTTGGCGCCAGTCGGCGGGCATCCCGCCGTTGGGGGAGAATTTCGCCCAAGATGTCAGAAGTAATGTCCTTTTGGTCAAGTGAGCTGTCCTAAATCCCATTTGATTTCTTATTACTGCTGTGTCCTAAAAATACATGTTTAATGGTTCATAATGATTACTCAGTCCTATAATTCATCTCAATCCTTAATAAAATAACTTATGTGAAACTACTCTAGTGGCATGCTAACGATTCAGTTTGAAGAGGTACCATCGCTGAACCCCACACTTCAGGAAGTAGGTGAGGTTTAGGCATTGAGGGCACCAGCAAGCACCATTAATGACGTGTCTCTGTGAGCCTTATCCGTCTATCTGCATGGGCTCACCTCTGGATGGTGCGGTCCAGAGCCCTAAGGGGCAACCTGCAGGGATGCAATCGCATGGCACTGAATCCAATGGGTTATTTGGAAGACTGGAAGCATGAGAGAGATACATGGAAACCCAATTGCTCTCAACACCATCTTCTCTCTTTGTGCAGGAAAGGTTGAGGCACAACAGGCAAGAGGCTAACATTCACTCCACGCATTAGTCATCTCCAACAAGTGAGGAACTTATCATTGCCGCTTGATATTCAATGGCATTAGCATCTCGAAATCCCCTACCATTAACATCCTGGGGATTACCATTGATCAGAAACTGAACTGGACCCAGCCATATTAATACCGTGGCTACCAGAGCAGGTTAAAGGCTAGGAAACAATGAGTAACACACCTACTGACTCCCCAAAGCCTGTCCACCATCTCCAAGGCACAAGGCGCGGGAGAGGAGCCAGAGACTTAAAAGCGGGAGAGGAGCGGGAGATTTAAAAGCGGGAGATGAGCGGGAGATTTAAAAGTGGGGGAGGAGCCGGAGATTTAAAAGTGCGGGAGAGGAGCGGGAGATTTCAACGCGGGAGAAGAGCCGGAGTTTTAAAGGTGCGGGAGAGGAGCCGGAGATTTAAAAGCGGGAGAGGAGCCGGAGATTTAAAAGCGGGAGAGGAGCCAGTGATTTTAAAGTGTGGGAGTGGAGCGGGAGATTTAAAAGCGGGAGAGGAGCCGGAGATTTAAAAGGGCGGTAGAGGAGCGGGAGATTTAAAAGCGGGAGAGGAGCGGGAGATTTAAAAGCGGGAGAGGAGCCGGAGATTTAAAAGTGTGGGAGAGGAGCGGGAGATTTAAAAGCGGGAGAGGAGCCAGAGATTTAAATGCATGGGAGAGGAGCCGGAGATTTAAAAGCGGGAGAGGAGCCAGAGATTTAAAAGCGGGAGAGGAGCCGGAGATTTAAAAGCGGGAGAGGAGCCGGAGATTTAAAAGTGCGAGAGAGGAGTGGGAAATTTAAAAGCGGGAGAAGAGCCGGAGATTTAAAAGCGGGAGAGGAGCCGGAGATTTAAAAGCGGGAGAGGAGCCGGAGATTTAAAAGTGCGAGAGAGGAGTGGGAAATTTAAAAGCGGGAGAAGAGCCGGAGATTTAAAAGCGGGAGAGGAGCCGGAGATTTCAAAGCGGGAGAGGAGCCGGAGATTTAAAAGCGGGAGGGAAGCCAGAGATTTAAAAGTGCGGGAGAGGAGCGGGAGATTTAAAAGCGTGGGAGAGGAGCCGGGGATTTAAAAGCGGGAGAAGAGCCGGAGACTTAAAAGCGGGAGAGGAGCAGGTGTTTTAAAAGCGGGAGAGGAGCCGGAGATTTAAAAGCGTGGGAGAGGAGTGGGAAATTTAAAAGCGGGAGAGGAGCCGGAGATTTAAAAGCGGGAGAGGAGCCAGAGATTTAAAAGCGGGAGAGGAGCCGGAGATTTAAAAGTGGAAAGGAGCCGGAGATTTAAAAGCGGGAGAGGAGCCGGAGATTTAAGAGCGGGAGAGGAGCCGGAGATTTAAAAGCGGGAGAGGAGCTGGAGATTTAAAAGTGCGGGAGAGGAGCTGGAGATTTAAAAGCGGGAGGGGAGCCGGAGATTTAAAAGCGGGAGAGGAGCCGGAGATTTAAAAGTGCGAGAGAGGAGTGGGAAATTTTAAAGCGGGAGAGGAGCCGGTGATTTAAAAGCGGGAGGGGAGCCGGAGATTTAAAAGCGGGAGAGGAGCCGGAGATTTAAAAGTGCGAGAGAGGAGTGGGAAATTTAAAAGCGGGAGGGGTGCCGGAGATTTAAAAGCGGGAGAGGAGCCGGAGATTTAAAAGCGGGAGAGGAGCCGGAGATTTAAAAGTGCGAGAGAGTAGTGGGAAATTTAAAAGCGGGAGAAGAGCCGGAGATTTAAAAGCGGGAGAGGAGCTGGAGATTTAAAAGCGTGGGAGAGGAGTGGGAAATTTAAAAGCGGGAGAGGAGCCGGAGATTTAAAAGCGGGAGAGGAGCCAGAGATTTAAAAGCGGGAGAGGAGCCGGAGATTTAAAAGCGGAAAGGAGCCGGAGATTTAAAAGCGGGAGAGGAGCCGGAGATTTAAGAGCGGGAGAGGAGCCGGAGATTTAAAAGCGGGAGAGGAGCTGGAGATTTAAAAGTGCGGGAGAGGAGCTGGAGATTTAAAAGCGGGAGGGGAGCCGGAGATTTAAAAGCGGGAGAGGAGCCGGAGATTTAAAAGTGCGAGAGAGGAGTGGGAAATTTTAAAGCGGGAGAGGAGCCGGTGATTTAAAAGCGGGAGGGGAGCCGGAGATTTAAAAGCGGGAGAGGAGCCGGAGATTTAAAAGTGCGAGAGAGGAGTGGGAAATTTAAAAGCGGGAGGGGTGCCGGAGATTTAAAAGCGGGAGAGGAGCCGGAGATTTAAAAGCGGGAGAGGAGCCGGAGATTTAAAAGTGCGAGAGAGTAGTGGGAAATTTAAAAGCGGGAGAAGAGCCGGAGATTTAAAAGCGGGAGAGGAGCTGGAGATTTAAAAGCGGGAGAGGAGCCGGAGATTTAAAAGCGGGAGGGAAGCCGGAGATTTAAAAGTGCGGGAGAGGAGCGGGAGATTTAAAAGCGTGGGAGAGGAGCCGGGGATTTAAAAGCGGGAGAAGAGCCGGAGACTTAAAAGCGGGAGAGGAGCAGGTGTTTAAAAAGCGGGAGAGGAGCCGGAGATTTAAAAGCGTGGGAGAGGAGTGGGAAATTTAAAAGCGGGAGAGGAGCCGGAGATTTAAAAGCGGGAGAGGAGCCAGAGATTTAAAAGCGGGAGAGGAGCCGGAGATTTAAAAGCGGAAAGGAGCCGGAGATTTAAAAGCGGGAGAGGAGCCGGAGATTTAAAAGCGGGAGAGGAGCCGGAGATTTAAAAGCGGGAGAGGAGCTGGAGATTTAAAAGTGCGGGAGAGGAGCTGGAGATTTAAAAGCGGGAGGGGAGCCGGAGATTTAAAAGCGGGAGAGAGGAGTGGGAAATTTAAAAGCAGGAGAGGAACCGGAGATTTAAAAGCGGTAGGGGAGCCGGAGATTTAAAAGCGGGAGAGGAGCCAGAGACTTAAAAGCGGGAGAGGAGCGGGAGATTTAAAAGCGGGAGATGAGCGGGAGATTTAAAAGTGGGGGAGGAGCCGGAGATTTAAAAGTGCGGGAGAGGAGCGGGAGATTTCAACGCGGGAGAAGAGCCGGAGTTTTAAAGGTGCGGGAGAGGAGCCGGAGATTTAAAAGCGGGAGAGGAGCCGGAGATTTAAAAGCGGGAGAGGAGCCAGTGATTTTAAAGTGTGGGAGTGGAGCGGGAGATTTAAAAGCGGGAGAGGAGCCGGAGATTTAAAAGGGCGGTAGAGGAGCGGGAGATTTAAAAGCGGGAGAGGAGCGGGAGATTTAAAAGCGGGAGAGGAGCCGGAGATTTAAAAGTGTGGGAGAGGAGCGGGAGATTTAAAAGCGGGAGAGGAGCCAGAGATTTAAATGCATGGGAGAGGAGCCGGAGATTTAAAAGCGGGAGAGGAGCCAGAGATTTAAAAGCGGGAGAGGAGCCGGAGATTTAAAAGCGGGAGAGGAGCCGGAGATTTAAAAGTGCGAGAGAGGAGTGGGAAATTTAAAAGCGGGAGAAGAGCCGGAGATTTAAAAGCGGGAGAGGAGCCGGAGATTTAAAAGCGGGAGAGGAGCCGGAGATTTAAAAGTGCGAGAGAGGAGTGGGAAATTTAAAAGCGGGAGAAGAGCCGGAGATTTAAAAGCGGGAGAGGAGCCGGAGATTTCAAAGCGGGAGAGGAGCCGGAGATTTAAAAGCGGGAGGGAAGCCAGAGATTTAAAAGTGCGGGAGAGGAGCGGGAGATTTAAAAGCGTGGGAGAGGAGCCGGGGATTTAAAAGCGGGAGAAGAGCCGGAGACTTAAAAGCGGGAGAGGAGCCGGAGATTTAAAAGCGGGAGAGGAGCCGGAGATTTAAGAGCGGGAGAGGAGCCGGAGATTTAAAAGCGGAAAGGAGCCGGAGATTTAAAAGCGGGAGAGGAGCCGGAGATTTAAGAGCGGGAGAGGAGCCGGAGATTTAAAAGCGGGAGAGGAGCTGGAGATTTAAAAGTGCGGGAGAGGAGCTGGAGATTTAAAAGCGGGAGGGGAGCCGGAGATTTAAAAGCGGGAGAGGAGCCGGAGATTTAAAAGTGTGAGAGAGGAGTGGGAAATTTTAAAGCGGGAGAGGAGCCGGTGATTTAAAAGCGGGAGGGGAGCCGGAGATTTAAAAGCGGGAGAGGAGCCGGAGATTTAAAAGTGCGAGAGAGGAGTGGGAAATTTAAAAGCGGGAGGGGTGCCGGAGATTTAAAAGCGGGAGAGGAGCCGGAGATTTAAAAGCGGGAGAGGAGCCGGAGATTTAAAAGTGCGAGAGAGTAGTGGGAAATTTAAAAGCGGGAGAAGAGCCGGAGATTTAAAAGCGGGAGAGGAGCTGGAGATTTAAAAGCGTGGGAGAGGAGTGGGAAATTTAAAAGCGGGAGAGGAGCCGGAGATTTAAAAGCGGGAGAGGAGCCAGAGATTTAAAAGCGGGAGAGGAGCCGGAGATTTAAAAGCGGAAAGGAGCCGGAGATTTAAAAGCGGGAGAGGAGCCGGAGATTTAAGAGCGGGAGAGGAGCCGGAGATTTAAAAGCGGGAGAGGAGCTGGAGATTTAAAAGTGCGGGAGAGGAGCTGGAGATTTAAAAGCGGGAGGGGAGCCGGAGATTTAAAAGCGGGAGAGGAGCCGGAGATTTAAAAGTGCGAGAGAGGAGTGGGAAATTTTAAAGCGGGAGAGGAGCCGGTGATTTAAAAGCGGGAGGGGAGCCGGAGATTTAAAAGCGGGAGAGGAGCCGGAGATTTAAAAGTGCGAGAGAGGAGTGGGAAATTTAAAAGCGGGAGGGGTGCCGGAGATTTAAAAGCGGGAGAGGAGCCGGAGATTTAAAAGCGGGAGAGGAGCCGGAGATTTAAAAGTGCGAGAGAATAGTGGGAAATTTAAAAGCGGGAGAAGAGCCGGAGATTTAAAAGCGGGAGAGGAGCTGGAGATTTAAAAGCGGGAGAGGAGCCGGAGATTTAAAAGCGGGAGGGAAGCCGGAGATTTAAAAGTGCGGGAGAGGAGCGGGAGATTTAAAAGCGTGGGAGAGGAGCCGGGGATTTAAAAGCGGGAGAAGAGCCGGAGACTTAAAAGCGGGAGAGGAGCATGTGTTTAAAAAGCGGGAGAGGAGCCGGAGATTTAAAAGCGTGGGAGAGGAGTGGGAAATTTAAAAGCGGGAGAGGAGCCGGAGATTTAAAAGCGGGAGAGGAGCCAGAGATTTAAAAGCGGGAGAGGAGCCGGAGATTTAAAAGCGGAAAGGAGCCGGAGATTTAAAAGCGGGAGAGGAGCCGGAGATTTAAAAGCGGGAGAGGAGCCGGAGATTTAAAAGCGGGAGAGGAGCTGGAGATTTAAAAGTGCGGGAGAGGAGCTGGAGATTTAAAAGCGGGAGGGGAGCCGGAGATTTAAAAGCGGGAGAGGAGCCGGAGATTTAAAAGTGCGAGAGAGGAGTGGGAAATTTTAAAGCGGGAGAGGAGCCGGTGATTTAAAAGCGGGAGAGGAGCCGGAGATTTAACAGTGCGAGAGAGTGGGAAATTTAAAAAGCGGGAGGGGAGCGGGAGATTTAAAAGCGGGAGAGGAGCGGGAGATTTAAAAGCGGGAGAGGAGCGTGAGATTTAAAAGCGGGAGAGGAACCGGAAATTTAAAAGTGCGAGAGAGGAATGGGAAATTTAAAAGCGGGAGGGGAGCCGGAGATTTAAAAGCGGGAGAGGAGCCGGAGTTTTAAAAGCGGGAGAGGAGCCGGAGATTTAAAAGCGGGAGAGGAGCCGGAGATTGAAAAGCGGGAGGGGTGCCGGAGATTTAAAAGTGGGAGAGGAGCCGGAGATTTAAAAGCGGGAGAGGAGCCAGAGATTTAAAAGTGCGGGAGAGGAGCGGGAGATTTAAAAGCGGCAAGGAGCCGGTGTTTTAAAAGCGGGAGAGGAGCCGGAGATTTAAAAGCGTGGGAGAGGAGTCGGAAATTTAAAAGCGGGAGAGGAGCCGGAGATTTAAAAGCGGGAGAGGAGCCAGAGATTTAAAAGCGGGAGAGGAGCCGGAGATTTAAAAGCGGAAAGGAGCCGGAGATTTAAAAGCGGGAGAGGAGCCGGAGATTTAAGAGCGGGAGAGGAGCCGGAGATTTAAAAGCGGGAGAGGAGCTGGAGATTTAAAAGTGCGGGAGAGGAGCGGGAGATTTAAAAGCGGGAGGGGAGCCGGAGATTTAAAAGTGGGAGAGGAGCCGGAGATTTAAAAGTGCGAGAGAGGAGTGGGAAATTTTAAAGCGGGAGAGGAGCCGGTGACTTAAAAGCGGGAGGGAAGCCGGAGATTTAAATGCGGGAGAGGAGCCGGAGATTTAAAAGCGGGAGAGGAGCCGGAGATTTAACAGTGCGAGAGAGGAGTGGGAAATTTAAAAAGCGGGAGGGGAGCCGGAGATTTAAAAGCGGGAGAGGAGCGGGAGATTTAAAAGCGGGAGAGGAGCGTGAGATTTTAAAGCGGGAGAGGAACCGGAGATTTAAAAGTGCAAGAGAGGAGTGGGAAATTTAAAAGCGGGAGGGGTGCCGGAGATTTAAAAGCGGGAGAGGAGCCGGAGTTTTAAAAGCGGGAGAGGAGCCGGAGATTTAAAAGCGGGAGAGGAGCCGGAGATTTAAAAGTGGGAGGGGTGCCGGAGATTTAAAAGCGGGAGAGGAGCCGGAGATTTAAAAGCGGGAGAGGAGCCAGAGATTTAAAAGTGCGGGAGAGGAGCGGGAGATTTAAAAGCGGGAGAGGAGCCGGAGATTTAAAAGCGGGAGAGGAGCCGGAGATTTAAAAGCGGGAGAGGAGCCGGAGATTTAAAAGTGCGGGAGAGGAGGGGGTGATTTAAAAGCGGGAGAGTAGCCAGAGATTTAAAAGCGGGAGAGGAGCCGGAGATTTAAAAGTGCGGGAGAGGAGGGGGTGATTTAAAAGCGGGAGAGGAGCCAGAGATTTAAAAGCGGGAGAGGAGCCGGAGATTTAAAAGCGTGGGAGAGGAGCCGGAGATTTAAAAGCGGGAGAGGAGCCGAAGATTTATAAGCGGGAGAAGAGCCAGAGATTTAAAAGCGGGAGGGAAGCCGGAGATTTAAAAGCGGGAGAGGAGCTGGAGATTTAAAAACGGGAGAGGAGCCGGAGATTTAAAAGCGGGAGAGGAGCCGGAGATTTAAAAGTGCGGGAGAGGAGCGGGAGATTTAAGAGCGGGAGAGGAGCCGGAGATTTAAAAGCGGGAGAGGAGCTGGAGATTTAAAAGTGCGGGAGAGGAGCTGGAGATTTAAAAGCGGGAGGGGAGCCGGAGATTTAAAAGCGGGAGAGGAGCCGGAGATTTAAAAGTGCGAGAGAGGAGTGGGAAATTTTAAAGCGGGAGAGGAGCCGGTGATTTAAAAGCGGGAGGGGAGCCGGAGATTTAAAAGCGGGAGAGGAGCCGGAGATTTAAAAGTGCGAGAGAGGAGTGGGAAATTTAAAAGCGGGAGGGGAGCCGGAGATTTAAAAGCGGGAGAGGAGCCGGAGTTTTAAAAGCGGGAGAGGAGCCGGAGATTTAAAAGCGGGAGAGGAGCCGGAGATTTAAAAGCGGGAGGGGTGCCGGAGATTTAAAAGCGGGAGAGGAGCCGGAGATTTAAAAGCGGGAGAGGAGCCGGAGATATAAAAGTGCGAGAGAGTAGTGGGAAATTTAAAAGCGGGAGAAGAGCCGGAGATTTAAAAGCGGGAGAGGAGCTGGAGATTTAAAAGCGGGAGAGGAGCCGGAGATTTAAAAGCGGGAGGGAAGCCGGAGATTTAAAAGTGCGGGAGAGGAGCGGGAGATTTAAAAGCGTGGGAGAGGAGCCGGGGATTTAAAAGCGGGAGAAGAGCCGGAGACTTAAAAGCGGGAGAGGAGCAGGTGTTTAAAAAGCGGGAGAGGAGCCGGAGATTTAAAAGCGTGGGAGAGGAGTGGGAAATTTAAAAGCGGGAGAGGAGCCGGAGATTTAAAAGCGGGAGAGGAGCCAGAGATTTAAAAGCGGGAGAGGAGCCGGAGATTTAAAAGCGGAAAGGAGCCGGAGATTTAAAAGCGGGAGAGGAGCCGGAGATTTAAAAGCGGGAGAGGAGCCGGAGATTTAAAAGCGGGAGAGGAGCTGGAGATTTAAAAGTGCGGGAGAGGAGCTGGAGATTTAAAAGCGGGAGGGGAGCCGGAGATTTAAAAGCGGGAGAGGAGCCGGAGATTTAAAAGTGCGAGAGAGGAGTGGGAAATTTTAAAGCGGGAGAGGAGCCGGTGATTTAAAAGCGGGAGAGGAGCCGGAGATTTAACAGTGCGAGAGAGTGGGAAATTTAAAAAGCGGGAGGGGAGCGGGAGATTTAAAAGCGGGAGAGGAGCGGGAGATTTAAAAGCGGGAGAGGAGCGTGAGATTTAAAAGCGGGAGAGGAACCGGAAATTTAAAAGTGCGAGAGAGGAGTGGGAAATTTAAAAGCGGGAGGGGAGCCGGAGATTTAAAAGCGGGAGAGGAGCCGGAGTTTTAAAAGCGGGAGAGGAGCCGGAGATTTAAAAGCGGGAGAGGAGCCGGAGATTGAAAAGCGGGAGGGGTGCCGGAGATTTAAAAGTGGGAGAGGAGCCGGAGATTTAAAAGCGGGAGAGGAGCCAGAGATTTAAAAGTGCGGGAGAGGAGCGGGAGATTTAAAAGCGGAAAGGAGCCGGTGTTTTAAAAGCGGGAGAGGAGCCGGAGATTTAAAAGCGTGGGAGAGGAGTGGGAAATTTAAAAGCGGGAGAGGAGCCGGAGATTTAAAAGCGGGAGAGGAGCCAGAGATTTAAAAGCGGGTGAGGAGCCGGAGATTTAAAAGCGGAAAGGAGCCGGAGATTTAAAAGCGGGAGAGGAGCCGGAGATTTAAGAGCGGGAGAGAAGCCGGAGATTTAAAAGCGGGAGAGGAGCTGGAGATTTAAAAGTGCGGGAGAGGAGCGGGAGATTTAAAAGCGGGAGGGGAGCCGGAGATTTAAAAGTGGGAGAGGAGCCGGAGATTTAAAAGTGCGAGAGAGGAGTGGGAAATTTTAAAGCGGGAGAGGAGCCGGTGACTTAAAAGCGGGAGGGAAGCCGGAGATTTAAATGCGGGAGAGGAGCCGGAGATTTAAAAGCGGGAGAGGAGCCGGAGATTTAACAGTGCGAGAGAGGAGTGGGAAATTTAAAAAGCGGGAGGGGAGCCGGAGATTTAAAAGCGGGAGAGGAGCGGGAGATTTAAAAGCGGGAGAGGAGCGGGAGATTTAAAAGCGGGAGAGGAGCGTGAGATTTAAAAGCGGGAGAGGAACCGGAGATTTAAAAGTGCGAGAGAGGAGTGGGAAATTTAAAAGCGTGAGGGGTTCCGGAGATTTAAAAGCGGGAGAGGAGCCGGAGTTTTAAAAGCGGGAGAGGAGCCGGAGATTTAAAAGCGGGAGAGGAGCCGGACTTTTAAAAGCGGGAGGGGTGCCGGAGATTTAAAAGCGGGAGAGGAGCCGGAGATTTAAAAGCGGGAGACGAGCCAGAGATTTAAAAGTGCGGGAGAGGAGCGGGAGATTTAAAAGCGGGAGAGGAGCCGGAGATTTAAAAGCGGGAGAGGAGCCGGAGATTTAAAAGCGGGAGAGGAGCCGGAGATTTAAAAGTGCGGGAGAGGAGGGGGTGATTTAAAAGCGGGAGAGTAGCCAGAGATTTAAAAGCGGGAGAGGAGCCGGAGATTTAAAAGTGCGGGAGAGGAGGGGGTGATTTAAAAGCGGGAGAGGAGCCAGAGATTTAAAAGCGGGAGAGGAGCCGGAGATTTAAAAGCGTGGGAGAGGAGCCGGAGATTTAAAAGCGGGAGAGGAGCCGAAGATTTATAAGCGGGAGAAGAGCCAGAGATTTAAAAGCGGGAGGGAAGCCGGAGATTTAAAAGCGGGAGAGGAGCCAGAGATTTAAAAACGGGAGAGGAGCCGGAGATTTAAAAGCGGGAGAGGAGCCGGAGATTTAAAAGTGCGGGAGAGGAGCGGGTGATTTAAAAGCGGGAGAGGAGCCGGAGATTTAAAAGCGGGAGAGGAGCCGGAGATTTAAAAGCGTGGGAGAGGAGGGGGAAATTTAAAAGCGGGAGAGGAGCCGGAGATTTAAAAGCGGGACAGGAGCCGGAGATTTAAACGCGGAAAGGAGCCGGAGATTTAAAAGCGGGAGAGGAGCCGGAGATTTAAAAGCGGGAGAGGAGCCGGAGATTTATAAGCGGGAGAAGAGCCAGAGATTTAAAAGCGGGAGGGAAGCCGGAGATTTAAAAGTGCGGGAGAGGAGCGGGAGATTTAAAAGCGTGGGAGAGGAGCCGGGGATTTAAAAGCGGGAGAAGAGCCGGAGACTTAAAAGCGGGAGAGGAGCCGGTGTTTTAAAAGCGGGAGAGGAGCCGGAGATTTAAAAGCGTGGGAGAGGAGTGGGAAATTTAAAAGCGGGAGAGGAGCCAGAGATTTAAAAGCGGGAGAGGGGCCAGAGATTTAAAAGCGGGAGAGGAGCCGGAGATTTAAAAGCGGAAAGGAGCCGGAGATTTAAAAGCGGGAGAGGAGCCGGAGATTTAAGAGCGGGAGAGGAGCCGGAGATTTAAAAGCGGGAGAGGAGCTGGAGATTTAAAAGTGCCGGAGAGGAGCTGGAGACTTAAAAGCGGGAGGGGAGCCGGAGATTTAAAAGCGGGAGAGGAGCCGGAGTTTTAAAAGCGGGAGAGGAGCCGGAGATTTAAAAGCGGGAGAGGAGCCGGAGATTTAAAAGCGGGAGGGGTGCCGGAGATTTAAAAGCGGGAGAGGAGCCGGAGATTTAAAAGCGGGAGAGGAGCCAGAGATTTTAAAGTGCGGGCGAGGAGCGGGAGATTTAAAAGCGGGAGAGGAGCCGGAGATTTAAAAGCGGGAGAGGAGCCGGAGATTTAAAAGCTGGAGAGGAGCCGGAGATTTAAAAGCGGGAGAGGATCCGGAGATTTAAATGTGCGGGAGAGGAGCGGGTGATTTAAAAGCGGGAGAGGAGCCAGAGATTTAAAAGCGGGAGAGGAGCCGGAGATTTAAAAGCGTGGGAGAGGAGCCGGAGATTTAAAAGCGGGAGAGGAGCCGAAGATTTATAAGCGGGAGAAGAGCCAGAGATTTAAAAGCGGGAGGGAAGCCGGAGATTTAAAAGCGGGAGAGGAGCTGGAGATTTAAAAGCGGGAGAGGAGCCGGAGATTTAAAAGCGGGAAAGGAGCCGGAGATTTAAAAGCGGAAAGGAGCCGGAGATTTAAAAGCGGGAGAGGAGCCGGAGATTTAAAAGCGGGAGAGGAGCCGGAGATTTAAAAGTGCGGGAGAGGAGCGGGTGATTTAAAAGCGGGAGAGGAGCCGGAGATTTAAAAGCGGGAGAGAGGAGTGGGAAATTTAAAAGCGGGAGAGGAGCCGGAGATTTAAAAGCGGGAGAGGAGCCGGAGATTTAAAAGCGGAAAGGAGCCGGAGATTTAAAAGCGGGAGAGGAGCCGGAGATTTAAAAGCGGGAGAGGAGCCGGAGATTTATAAGCGGGAGAAGAGCCAGAGATTTAAAAGCGAAAGGGAAGCCGGAGATTTAAAAGTGCGGGAGAGGAGCGGGAGATTTAAAAGCGTGGGAGAGGAGCCGGGGATTTAAAAGCGGGAGAAGAGCCGGAGACTTAAAAGCGGGAGAGGAGCCGGTGTTTTAAAAGCGGGAGAGGAGCCGGAGATTTAAAAGCGTGGGAGAGGAGTGGGAAATTTAAAAGCGGGAGAGGAGCCGGAGATTTAAAAGCGAGAGAGGAGCCAGAGATTAAAAAGCGGGAGAGGAGCCGGATATTTAAAAGCGGAAAGGAGCCGGAGATTTAAAAGCGGGAGAGGAGCCGGAGATTTAAGAGCGGGAGAGGAGCCGGAGATTTGAAAGCGGGAGAGGAGCCAGAGATTTAAAAGCGGGAGAGGAGCCAGAGATTTAAAAGCGTGGGAGAGGAGTGGGAAATTTAAAAGCGGGAGAGGAGCGGGAGATTTAAAAGCGGGAGAGGAGCCGGAGATTTAAAAGCGGGAGTGGAGCCGGAGATTTAAAAGCGGGAGAGGAGCCGGAGATTTAAAAGCGGGAGAGGAGCCAGAGATTTAAAAGCGGGAGACGAGCGGGAGATTTCAAAGCGGGAGAAGAGCCGGAGATTTAAAAGCAGGAGAGGAGCCGGAGATTTAAAAGCAGGAGAGAGGAGTGGGAAATTTAAAAGCGGGAGAGGAACCGGTGATTTAAAAGCGGGAGGGGAGCCGGAGATTTAAAAGCGGGAGAGGAGCCGGAGATTTAAATGCGGGAGAAGAGCCGGAGATTTAAAAGCGGGAGAAGAGCCGGAGATTTAAAAGCGGGAGAGGAGCCGGAGATTTAAAAGCTGGAGAGGAGCCTGAGATTTAAAAGCACGGGAGAGGAGCCGGAGATTTAAAAGCGGGAGAGGAGCCGGAGATTTAAAAGCGGGAGAGGAGCTGGAGATTTAAAAGCGGGAGAGGAGCCGGAGATTTAAAAGTGCGAGAGAGGAGTGGGAAATTTTAAAGCGGGAGAGGAGCCGGTGATTTAAAAGCGGGAGAGGAGTGGGAAATTTTAAAGCGGGAGAGGAGCCGGTGATTTAAAAGCGGGAGGGGAGCCGGAGATTTAAAAGCGGGAGAGGAGCCGCTGATTTAAAAGCGGGAGGGGAGCCAGAGATTTCAATGCGTGGGAGAGGAGGGGGAAATTTAAAAGCGGGAGGGGAGCCGGAGATTTAAATGCGTGGGAGAGGAGGGGGAAATTTAAAAGCGGGAGAGGAGCCGGAGATTTAAAAGCGGGAGAGGAGCCGGAGATTTAAAAGCGGAAAGGAGCCGGAGATTTAAAAGCGGGAGAGGAGCCGGAGAATTATAAGCGGGAGAAGAGCCAGAGATTTAAAAGCGGGAGGGAAGCCGGAGATTTAAAAGTGCGGGAGAGGAGCGGGAGATTTAAAAGCGTGGGAGAGGAGCTGGGGATTTAAAAGCGGGAGAAGAGCCGGAGACTTAAAAGCGGGAGAGGAGCCGGTGTTTTAAAAGCGGGAGAGGAGCCGGAGATTTAAAAGCGTGGGAGAGGAGTGGGAAATTTAAAAGCGGGAGAGGAGCCAGAGATTTAAAAGCGGGAGAGGAGCTGGAGATTTAAAAGCGGGAGAGGAGCCGGAGATTTAAAAGTGCGAGAGAGGAGTGGGAAATTTTAAAGCGGGAGAGGAGCCGGTGATTTAAAAGCGGGAGAGGAGTGAGAAATTTTAAAGCGGGAGAGGAGCCGGTGATTTAAAAGCGGGAGGGGAGCCGGAGATTTAAAAGCGGGAGAGGAGCCGCTGATTTAAAAGCGGGAGGGGAGCCAGAGATTTAAATGCGTGGGAGAGGAGGGGGAAATTTAAAAGCGGGAGAGGAGCCGGAGATTTAAATGCGTGGGAGAGGAGGGGGAAATTTAAAAGCGGGAGAGGAGCCGGAGATTTAAAAGCGGGAGAGGAGCCGGAGATTTAAAAGTGGAAAGGAGCCGGAGATTTAAAAGCGGGAGAGGAGCCGGAGATTTATAAGCGGGAGAAGAGCCAGAGATTTAAAAGCGGGAGGGAAGCCGGAGATTTAAAAGTGCGGGAGAGGAGCGGGAGATTTAAAAGCGTGGGAGAGGAGCCGGGGATTTAAAAGCGGGAGAAGAGCCGGAGACTTAAAAGCGGGAGAGGAGCCGGTGTTTTAAAAGCGGGAGAGGAGCCGGAGATTTAAAAGCGTGGGAGAGGAGTGGGAAATTTAAAAGCGGGAGAGGAGCCAGAGATTTAAAAGCGGGAGAGGAGCCAGAGATTTAAAAGCGGGAGAGGAGCCAGAGATTTAAAAGCGGGAGAGGAGCGGGAGATTTCAAAGCGGGAGAAGAGCCGGAGATTTAAAAGCAGGAGAGGAGCCGGAGATTTAAAAGCGGGAGAGAGGAGTGGGAAATTTAAAAGCGGGAGAGGAACCGGTGATTTAAACGCGGGAGGGGAGCCGGAGATTTAAAAGCGGGAGAGGAGCCGGAGATTTAAATGCGGGAGAAGAGCCGGAGATTTAAAAGCCGGAGAGGAGCCGGAGATTTAAAAGTGCGAGAGAGGAGCCGGAGATTTAAAAGCGGGAGGGGAGCCGGAGATTTAAAAGCGGGAGAGGAGCGGGAGATTTAAAAGCGGGAGAGGAGCCGGAGATTTATAAGCGGGAGAGGAGCCGGAGATTTAAAAGCGGGAGAGGAGCGGGAGATTTAAAAGCGGGAGGGGAGCCGGAGATTTAAAAGCGGGAGAGGAGCCGGAGATTTAAAAGTGCGAGAGAGGAGTGGGAAATTTTAAAGCGGGAGAGGAGCCGGTGATTTAAAAGCGGGAGGGGAGCCGGAGATTTAAATGCGTGGGAGAGGAGTGGGAAATTTAAAAGCGGGAGAGGAGCCGGAGATTTAAAAGCGGGAGAGGAGCCGGAGATTTAAAAGCGGAAAGGAGCCGGAGATTTAAAAGCGGGAGAGGAGCCGGAGATTTAAAAGCGGGAGAGGAGCCGAAGATTTATAAGCGGGAGAAGAGCCACAGATTTAAAAGCGGGAGGGAAGCCGGAGATTTAAAAGTGCGGGAGAGGAGCGGGAGATTTAAAAGCGTGGGAGAGGAGCCGGGGATTTAAAAGCGGGAGAAGAGCCGGAGACTTAAAAGCGGGAGAGGAGCCGGTGTTTTAAAAGCGGGAGAGGAGCCGGAGATTTAAAAGCGTGGGACAGGAGTGGGAAATTTAAAAGCGGGAGAGGAACCGGTGATTTAAACGCGGGAGGGGAGCCGGAGATTTAAAAGCGGGAGAGGAGCCGGAGATTTAAATGCGGGAGAAGAGCCGGAGATTTAAAAGCCGGAGAGGAGCCGGAGATTTAAAAGTGCGAGAGAGGAGCCGGAGATTTAAAAGCGGGAGGGGAGCCGGAGATTTAAAAGCGGGAGAGGAGCGGGAGATTTAAAAGCGGGAGAGGAGCCGGAGATTTATAAGCGGGAGAGGAGCCGGAGATTTAAAAGCGGGAGAGGAGCGGGAGATTTAAAAGCGGGAGGGGAGCCGGAGATTTAAAAGCGGGAGAGGAGCCGGAGATTTAAAAGTGCGAGAGAGGAGTGGGAAATTTTAAAGCGGGAGAGGAGCCGGTGATTTAAAAGCGGGAGGGGAGCCGGAGATTTAAATGCGTGGGAGAGGAGTGGGAAATTTAAAAGCGGGAGAGGAGCCGGAGATTTAAAAGCGGGAGAGGAGCCGGAGATTTAAAAGCGGAAAGGAGCAGGAGATTTAAAAGCGGGAGAGGAGCCGGAGATTTAAAAGCGGGAGAGGAGCCGGAGATTTATAAGCGGGAGAAGAGCCAGAGATTTAAAAGCGGGAGGGAAGCCGGAGATTTAAAAGTGCGGGAGAGGAGCGGGAGATTTAAAAGCGTGGGAGAGGAGCCGGGGATTTAAAAGCGGGAGAAGAGCCGGAGACTTAAAAGCGGGAGAGGAGCCGGTGTTTTAAAAGCGGGAGAGGAGCCGGAGATTTAAAAGCGTGGGACAGGAGTGGGAAATTTAAAAGCGGGAGAGGAGCCAGAGATTTAAAAGCGGGAGAGGAGCCAGAGATTTAAAAGCGTGAGAGGAGCCGGAAATTTAAAAGCGGAAAGGAGCCGGAGATTTAAAAGCGAGAGAGGAGCCGGAGATTTAAGAGCGGGAGAGGAGCCGGAGATTTAAAAGCGGGAGAGGAGCTGGAGATTTAAAAGTGCAGGAGAGGAGCGGGAGATTTAAAAGCGGGAGAGGAGCTGGAGATTTAAAAGCGGGAGAGGAGCCGGAGATTTAAAAGCTGGAGAGGAGCCGGAGATTTAAAAGCGGGAGAGGAGCCGGAGGTTTAAAAGTGCGGGAGAGGAGCGGGTGATTTAAAAGCGGGAGAGGAGCCAGAGATTTAAAAGCGGGAGAGGAGCCGGAGATTTAAAAGCGTGGGAGAGGAGCCGGAGATTTAAAAGCGGGAGAGGAGCCGAAGATTTATAAGCGGGAGAGGAGCCGGAGATTTAAAAGCTGGAGAGGAGCCTGAGATTTAAAAGCACGGGAGAGGAGCCGGAGATTTAAAAGCGGGAGAGGAGCCGGAGATTTAAAAGCGGGAGAGGAGCTGGAGATTTAAAAGCGGGAGAGGAGCCGGAGATTTAAAAGTGCGAGAGAGGAGTGGGAAATTTTAAAGCGGGAGAGGAGCCGGTGATTTAAAAGCGGGAGAGGAGTGGGAAATTTTAAAGCGGGAGAGGAGCCGGTGATTTAAAAGCGGGAGGGGAGCCGGAGATTTAAAAGCGGGAGAGGAGCCGCTGATTTAAAAGCGGGAGGGGAGCCAGAGATTTAAATGCGTGGGAGAGGAGGGGGAAATTTAAAAGCGGGAGAGGAGCCGGAGATTTAAAAGCGGGAGAGGAGCCGGAGATTTAAAAGCGGAAAGGAGCCGGAGATTTAAAAGCGGGAGAGGAGCCGGAGATTTATAAGCGGGAGAAGAGCCGGAGACTTAAAAGCGGGAGAGGAGCCGGTGTTTCAAAAGCGGGAGAGGAGCCGGAGATTTAAAAGCGTGGGACAGGAGTGGGAAATTTAAAAGCGGGAGAGGAGCCAGAGATTTAAAAGCGGGAGAGGAGCCAGAGATTTAAAAGCGTGAGAGGAGAAGGAGATTTAAAAGCGGGAGAGGAGCCGGAGGTTTAAAAGTGCGGGAGAGGAGCGGGTGATTTAAAAGCGGGAGAGGAGCCAGAGATTTAAAAGCGGGAGAGGAGCCGGAGATTTAAAAGCGTGGGAGAGGAGCCGGAGATTTAAAAGCGGGAGAGGAGCCGAAGATTTATAAGCGGGAGAGGAGCCGGAGATTTAAAAGCTGGAGAGGAGCCTGAGATTTAAAAGCACGGGAGAGGAGCCGGAGATTTAAAAGCGGGAGAGGAGCCGGAGATTTAAAAGCGGGAGAGGAGCTGGAGATTTAAAAGCGGGAGAGGAGCCGGAGATTTAAAAGTGCGAGAGAGGAGTGGGAAATTTTAAAGCGGGAGAGGAGCCGGTGATTTAAAAGCGGGAGAGGAGTGGGAAATTTTAAAGCGGGAGAGGAGCCGGTGATTTAAAAGCGGGAGGGGAGCCGGAGATTTAAAAGCGGGAGAGGAGCCGGAGATTTAAAAGCGGGAGAGGAGCTGGAGATTTAAAAGTGCGGGAGAGGAGCGGGAGATTTAAAAGCGGGAGAGGAGCTGGAGATTTAAAAGCGGGAGAGGAGCCGGAGATTTAAAAGCTGGAGAGGAGCCGGAGATTTAAAAGCGGGAGAGGAGCCGGAGATTTAAAAGTGCGGGAGAGGAGCGGGTGATTTAAAAGCGGGAGAGGAGCCAGAGATTTAAAAGCGGGAGAGGAGCCGGAGATTTAAAAGCGTGGGAGAGGAGCCGGAGATTTAAAAGCGGGAGAGGAGCCGAAGATTTATAAGCGGGAGAGGAGCCGGAGATTTAAAAGCTGGAGAGGAGCCTGAGATTTAAAAGCACGGGAGAGGAGCCGGAGATTTAAAAGCGGGAGAGGAGCCGGAGATTTAAAAGCGGGAGAGGAGCTGGAGATTTAAAAGCGGGAGAGGAGCCGGAGATTTAAAAGTGCAAGAGAGGAGTGGGAAATTTTAAAGCGGGAGAGGAGCCGGTGATTTAAAAGCGGGAGAGGAGTGGGAAATTTTAAAGCGGGAGAGGAGCCGGTGATTTAAAAGCGGGAGGGGAGCCGGAGATTTAAAAGCGGGAGAGGAGCCGCTGATTTAAAAGCGGGAGGGGAGCCAGAGATTTAAATGCGTGGGAGAGGAGGGGGAAATTTAAAAGCGGGAGAGGAGCCTGAGATTTAAAAGCGGGAGAGGAGCCGGAGATTTAAAAGCGGAAAGGAGCCGGAGATTTAAAAGCGGGAGAGGAGCCGGAGATTTATAAGCGGGAGAAGAGCCAGAGATTTAAAAGCGGGAGGGAAGCCGGAGATTTAAAAGTGCGGGAGAGGAGCGGGAGATTTAAAAGCGTGGGAGAGGAGCCGGGGATTTAAAAGCGGGAGAAGAGCCGGAGACTTAAAAGCGGGAGAGGAGCCGGTGTTTTAAAAGCGGGAGAGGAGCCGGAGATTTAAAAGCGTGGGAGAGGAGTGGGAAATTTAAAAGCGGGAGAGGAGCCAGAGATTTAAAAGCGGGAGAGGAGCCAGAGATTTAAAAGCGGGAGAGGAGCCAGAGATTTAAAAGCGGGAGAGGAGCGGGAGATTTCAAAGCGGGAGAAGAGCCGGAGATTTAAAAGCAGGAGAGGAGCCGGAGATTTAAAAGCGGGAGAGAGGAGTGGGAAATTTAAAAGCGGGAGAGGAACCGGTGATTTAAACGCGGGAGGGGAGCCGGAGATTTAAAAGCGGGAGAGGAGCCGGAGATTTAAATGCGGGAGAAGAGCCGGAGATTTAAAAGCCGGAGAGGAGCCGGAGATTTAAAAGTGCGAGAGAGGAGCCGGAGATTTAAAAGCGGGAGGGGAGCCGGAGATTTAAAAGCGGGAGAGGAGCGGGAGATTTAAAAGCGGGAGAGGAGCCGGAGATTTATAAGCGGGAGAGGAGCCGGAGATTTAAAAGCGGGAGAGGAGCGGGAGATTTAAAAGCGGGAGGGGAGCCGGAGATTTAAAAGCGGGAGAGGAGCCGGAGATTTAAAAGTGCGAGAGAGGAGTGGGAAATTTTAAAGCGGGAGAGGAGCCGGTGATTTAAAAGCGGGAGGGGAGCCGGAGATTTAAATGCGTGGGAGAGGAGTGGGAAATTTAAAAGCGGGAGAGGAGCCGGAGATTTAAAAGCGGGAGAGAAGCCGGAGATTTAAAAGCGGAAAGGAGCCGGAGATTTAAAAGCGGGAGAGGAGCCGGAGATTTAAAAGCGGGAGAGGAGCCGGAGATTTATAAGCGGGAGAAGAGCCAGAGATTTAAAAGCGGGAGGGAAGCCGGAGATTTAAAAGTGCGGGAGAGGAGCGTGAGATTTAAAAGCGTGGGAGAGGAGCCGGGGATTTAAAAGCGGGAGAAGAGCCGGAAACTTAAAAGCGGGAGAGGAGCCGGTGTTTTAAAAGCGGGAGAGGAGCCGGAGATTTAAAAGCGGGAGAGGAGCCAGAGATTTAAAAGCGGGAGAGGAGCCGGAGATTTAAAAGCGGAAAGGAGCCGGAGATTTAAAAGCGGGAGAGGAGCCGGAGATTTAAGAGCGGGAGAGGAGCCGGAGATTTAAAAGCGGGAAAGGAGCAGGATATTTAAAAGTGCGGGAGAGGAGTGGGAAATTTAAAAGCGGGAGAGGAGCCAGAGATTTAAAAGCGGGAGAGGAGCCAGAGATTTAAAAGCGGGAGAGGAGCCGAAGATTTAAAAGCGGAAAGGAGCCGGAGATTTAAAAGCGGGAGAGGAGCCGGAGATTTAAGAGCGGGGGAGGAGCCGGAGATTTAAAAGCGGGAGAGGAGCTGGAGATTTAAAAGTGCGGGAGAGGAGCGGGAGATTTAAAAGCGGGAGAGGAGCCGGAGATTTAAAAGCGGGAGAGGAGCCGGAGATTTAAAAGCTGGAGAGGAGCCGGAGATTTAAAAGCGGGAGAGGAGCCGGAGATTTAAAAGTGCGGGAGAGGAGCGGGTGATTTAAAAGCGGGAGAGGAGCCAGAGATTTTAAAGCGGGAGAGGAGCCGGAGATTTAAAAGCGTGGGAGAGGAGCCGGAGATTTAAAAGCGGGAGAGGAGCCGAAGATTTATAAGCGGGAGAAGAGCCAGAGATTTTAAAGCGGGAGAGGAGCCGGAGATTTAAAAGCGTGGGAGAGGAGCCGGAGATTTAAAAGCGGGAGAGGAGCCGGAGATTTAAAAGCGGCAGCACGGTAGCCTTGTGGATAGCACAATTGCTTCACAGCTCCAGGGTCCCAGGTTCGATTCCGACTTGGGTCACTGTCTGTGCGGAGTCTGCACGTCCTCCCCATGTGTGCGTGGGTTTCCTCCGGGTGCTCCGGTTTCCTCCCACAGTCCAAAGATGTGCAGGTTAGGTGGATTGGCCGTGATAAATTGCGCTTGGTGTCCAAAATTGCCCTTAGTGTTGGGTGGGGTTATGGGGTTACTGGGTTATGGGATTACTGGGTTATGGGGATAGGGTGGCGGTGTTGACCTTGGGTAGGGTGCTCTTTCCAAGAGCTGCTGCAGACTCGATGGGCCGAATGGCCTCCTTCTGCTCTGTAAATTCTATGAAAGGAGCCGGAGATTTAAAAGCGGAAAGGAGCCGGAGATTTATAAGCGGGAGAAGAGCCAGAGATTTAAAAGCGGGAGGGAAGCCGGAGATTTAAAAGTGCGGGAGAGGAGCGGGAGATTTAAAAGCGTGGAAGAGGAGCCGGGGATTTAAAAGCGGGAGAAGAGCCGGAGACTTAAAAGCGTGAGAGGAGCCGGTGTTTTAAAAGCGGGAGAGGAGCCGGAGATTTATAAGCGTGGGAGAGGAGTGGGAAATTTAAAAGCGGGAGAGGAGCCGGAGATTTAAAAGCGGTAGAGGAGCCAGAGATTAAAAAGCGGGAGAGGAGCCGGATATTTAAAAGCGGAAAGGAGCCGGAGATTTAAAAGCGGGAGAGGAGCCGGAGATTTAAGAGCGGGAGAGGAGCCGGAGATTTGAAAGCGGGAGAGGAGCCAGAGATTTAAAAGCGGGAGAGGAGCCAGAGATTTAAAAGCGTGGGAGAGGAGTGGGAAATTTAAAAGCGGGAGAGGAGCGGGAGATTTAAAAGCGGGAGAGGAGCCGGAGATTTAAAAGCGGGAGTGGAGCCGGAGATTTAAAAGCGGGAGAGGAGCCGGAGATTTAAAAGCGGGAGAGGAGCCAGAGATATAAAAGCGGGAGAGGAGCGGGAGATTTCAAAGCGGGAGAAGAGCCGGAGATTTAAAAGCAGGAGAGGAGCCGGAGATTTAAAAGCGGGAGAGAGGAGTGGGAAATTTAAAAGCGGGAGAGGAACCGGTGATTTAAAAGCGGGAGGGGAGCCGGAGATTTAAAAGCGGGAGAGGAGCCGGAGATTTAAATGCGGGAGAAGAGCCGGAGATTTAAAAGCGGGAGAAGAGCCGGAGATTTAAAAGCTGGAGAGGAGCCGGAGATTTAAAAGTGCGAGAGAGGAGTGGGAAATTTAAAAGCGGGAGAGGAGCCGGAGATTTAAAAGCGGGAGAGGAGCCGGAGATTTAAAAGCGGGAGAGGAGCCGGAGATTTAAAAGCGGGAGAGGAGCCGGAGATTTAAAAGCGGGAGAGGAGCTGGAGATTTAAAAGTGCGGGAGAGGCGCGGGAGATTTAAAAGCGGGAGGGGAGCCGGAGATTTAAAAGCGGGAGAGGAGCCGGAGTTTTAAAAGTGCGAGAGAGGAGTGGGAAATTTTAAACCGGGAGAGGAGCCGGTGATTTAAAAGCGGGAGGGGAGCCGGAGATTTAAATGCGTGGGAGAGGAGGGGGAAATTTAAAAGCGGGAGAGGAGCCGGAGATTTAAAAGCGGGAGAGGAGCCGGAGATTTAAAAGCGGAAAGGAGCCGGAGATTTAAAAGCGGGAGAGGAGCCGGAGATTTAAAAGCGGGAGAGGAGCCGGAGATTTATAAGCGGGAGAAGAGCCAGAGATTTAAAAGCGGGAGGGAAGCCGGAGATTTAAAAGTGCGGGAGAGGAGCGGGAGATTTAAAAGCGTGGGAGAGGAGCCGGGGATTTAAAAGCGGGAGAAGAGCCGGAGACTTAAAAGCGGTAGAGGAGCCGGTGTTTTAAAAGCGGGAGTGGAGCAGGAGATTTAAAAGCGTGGGAGAGGAGTGGGAAATTTAAAAGCGGGAGAGGAGCCAGAGATTTAAAAGCGGGAGAGGAGCCAGAGATTTAAAAGCGGGAGAGGAGCCAGAGATTTAAAAGCGGGAGAGGAGCGGGAGATTTGAAAGCGGGAGAAGAGCCGGAGATTTAAAAGCAGGAGAGGAGCCGGAGATTTAAAAGCGGGAGAGAGGAGTGGGAATTTAAAAGCGGGAGAGGAACCGGTGATTTAAAATCGGGAGGGGAGCCGGAGATTTAAAAGCGGGAGAGGAGCCGGAGATTTAAATGCGGGAGAAGAGCCGGAGATTTAAAAGCGGGAGAAGAGCCGGAGATTTAAAAGCCGGAGAGGAGCCGGAGATTTAAAAGTGCGAGAGAGGAGCCGGAGATTTAAAAGTGCGGGAGAGGCGCGGGAGATTTAAAAGCGGGAGAGGAGCCGGAGATTTAAAAGCGGGAGAGGAGCTGGAGATTTAAATGTGCGGGAGAGGCGCGGGAGATTTAAAAGCGGGAGGGGAGCCGGAGATTTAAAAGCGGGAGAGGAGCCGGAGATTTAAAAGTGCGAGAGAGGAGTGGGAAATTTTAAAGCGGGAGAGGAGCCGGTGATTTAAAAGCGGGAGAGGAGCCTGAGATTTAAAAGCGGGAGAGGAGCCGGAGATTTAAAAGCGGGAGAGGAGCCGGAGATTTAAAAGCGGGAGAGGAGCCGGAGATTTAAAAGCGGGAGAGGAACCGGAGATTTATAAGCGGAAAGGAGCCGGAGATTTAAAAGCGGGAGAGGAGCCGGAGATTTAAAAGCGGGAGAGGAGCCGGAGATTTATAAGCGGGAGAAGAGCCAGAGATTTAAAAGCGGGAAGGAAGCCGGAGATTTAAAAGTGCGGGAGAGGAGCGGGAGATTTAAAATCGTGGGAGAGGAGCCGGGGATTTAAAAGCGGGAGAAGAGCCGGAGACTTAAAAGCGGGAGAGGAGCCGGTGCTTTAAAAGCGGGAGAGGAGCCGGAGATTTAAAAGCGTGGGAGAGGAGTGGGAAATTTAAAAGCGGGAGAGGAGCCAGAGATTTAAAAGCGGGAGAGGAGCCAGAGATTTAAAAGCGGGAGAGGAGCTGGAGATTTAAAAGCGGAAAGGAGCCGGAGATTTAAAAGCGGGAGAGGAGCCGGAGATTTAAAGCGGGAGAGGAGCTGGAGATTTAAAACTGCGGGAGAGGAGCTGGAGATTTAAAAGCGGGAGGGGAGCCGGAGATTTAAAAGCGGGAGAGGAGCCGGAGATTTAAAAGTGCGAGAGAGGAGTGGGAAATTTTAAAGCGGGAGAGGAGCCGGTGATTTAAAAGCGGGAGGGGAGCCGGAGATTTAACAGTGCGAGAGAGGAGTGGGAAATTTAAAAGCGGGAGGGGAGCCGGAGATTTAAAAGCGGGAGAGGAGCCGGAGTTTTAAAAGCGGGAGAGGAGCCGGAGATTTAAAAGCGGGATAGGAGCCGGAGATTTAAAAGCGGGAGGGGTGCCGGAGATTTAAAAGCGGGAGAGGAGCCGGAGATTTAAAAGCTGGAGAGGAGCCGGAGATTTAAAAGCGGGAGAGGAGCCGGAGATTTAAAAGTGCGGGAGAGGAGCGGGTGATTTAAAAGCGGGAGAGGAGCCAGAGATTTAAAAGCGGGAGAGGAGCCGGAGATTTAAAAGCGTGGGAGAGGAGCCGGAGATTTAAAAGCGGGAGAGGAGCCGAAGATTTATAAGCAGGAGAAGAGCCAGAGATTTAAAAGCGGGAGGGAAGCCGGAGATTTAAAAGCGGGAGAGGAGCTGGAGATTTAAAAGCGGGAGAGGAGCCGGAGATTTAAAAGCGGGAAAGGAGCCAGAGATTTAAAAGCGGAAAGGAGCCGGAGATTTAAAAGCGGGAGAGGAGCCGGAGATTTAAAAGCGGGAGAGGAGCCGGAGATTTAAAAGTGCGGGAGAGGAGCGGGTGATTTAAAAGCGGGAGGGGAGCCGGAGATTTAAAAGCGGGAGAGAGTAGTGGGAAATTTAAAAGCGGGAGAGGAGCCGGAGATTTAAAAGCGGAAAGGAGCCGGAGATTTAAAAGCGGGAGAGGAGCCGGAGATTTAAAAGCGGGAGAGGAGCCGGAGATTTATAAGCGGGAGAAGAGCCAGAGATTTAAAAGCGGGAGGGAAGCCGGAGATTTAAAAGTGCGGGAGAGGAGCGGGAGATTTAAAAGCGTGGGAGAGGAGCCGGGGATTTAAAAGCGGGAGAAGAGCCGGAGACTTAAAAGCGGGAGAGGAGCCGGTGTTTTAAAAACGGGAGAGGAGCCGGAGATTTAAAAGCGTGGGAGAGGAGTGGGAAATTTAAAAGCGGGAGAGGAGCCGGAGATTTAAAAGCGGGAGAGGAGCCAGAGATTAAAAAGCGGGAGAGGAGCCGGATATTTAAAAGCGGAAAGGAGCCGGAGATTTAAAAGCGGGAGAGGAGCCGGAGATTTAAGAGCGGGAGAGGAGCCGGAGATTTAAAAGCGGGAGAGGAGCCGGAGATTTAAAAGCAGGAGAGGAGCCAGAGATTTAAAAGCGGGAGAGGAGCCGGAGATTTAAAAGCGGGAGAGGAGCCGGAAATTTAAAAGCGGGAGAGGAGCCAGAGATTTAAAAGCGGGAGAGGAGCGGGAGATTTCAAAGCGGGAGAAGAGCCGGAGATTTAAATGCGGGAGAAGAGCCGGAGATTTAAAAGCGGGAGAAGAGCCGGAGATTTAAAAGCCGGAGAGGAGCCGGAGATTTAAAAGTGCGAGAGAGGAGTGGGAAATTTAAAAGCGGGAGAGGAGCCGGAGATTTAAAAGCGGGAGAGAGGAGTGGGAAATTTAAAAGCGGGAGAGGAACCGGTGATTTAAAAGAGGGAGGGGAGCCGGAGATTTAAAAGCCGGAGAGGAGCCGGAGATTTAAATGCGGGAGAAGAGCCGGAGATTTAAAAGCGGGAGAAGAGCCGGAGATTTAAAAGCCGGAGAGGAGCCGGAGATTTAAAAGTGCGAGAGAGGAGTGGGAAATTTAAAAGCGGGAGAGGAGCCGGAGATTTAAAAGCGGGAGAGGAACCGGAGATTTAAAAGTGGGAGAGGAGCTGGAGATTTAAAAGTGCGGAGAGGAGTGGGAAATTTAAAAGCGGGAGAGGAGCCGGAGATTTAAAAGTGCGAGAGAGGAGCAGGAGATTTAAAAGCGGGAGAGGAGCCGGAGATTTAAAAGTGCGGAGAGGAGTGGGAAATTTTAAAGCGGGAGAGGAGCCGGTGATTTAAAAGCGGGAGAGGAGCCGCTGATTTAAAAGTGCGAGAGAGGAGTGGGAAATTTAAAAAGCGGGAGGGGAGCCGGAGATTTAAAAGCGAGAGAGGAGCTGGAGATTTAAAAGCGTGGGAGAGGAGTGGGAAATTTAAAAGCGGGAGAGGAGCCGGAGATTTAAAAGCGGGAGAGGAGCCAGAGATTTAAATGCGGGAGAGGAGAGGGAGATTTAAAAGCGTGGGAGAGGAGCCGGGGATTTAAAAGCGGGAGAAGAGCCGGAGAATTAAAAGCGGGAGAGGAGCCGGTGTTTTAAAAGCGGGAGAGGAGCCGGAGATTTAAAAGCATGGGAGAGGAGTGGGAAATTTAAAAGCGGGAGAGGAGCCGGAGATTTAAAAGCGGGAGAGGAGCCAGAGATTTAAAAGCGGGAGAGGAGCCGGAGATTTAAAAGCGGAAAGGAGCCGGAGATTTAAAAGCGGGAGAGGAGCCGGAGATTTAAGAGCAGGAGAGGAGCCGGAGATTTATAAGCGGGAGAAGAGCCAGAGATTTAAAAGCGGGATGGAAGCCGGATATTTAAAAGTGCGAGAGAGGAGCGGGAGATTTAAAAGCGGGAGAGGAGCCGGAGATTTAAAAGCGGGAGAGGAGCCGGAGGTTTAAAAGCGGGAGAGGAGCCAGAGATTTAAAAGCGGGAGAGGAGCGGGAGATTTAAAAGCGGGAGAGGAGCCGGAGATTTTAAAGCGGGAGAGGAGCCGGAGATTTAAAAGCGGGAGAGGAGCCAGAGATTTAAAAGCGGGAGAGGAGCGGGAGATTTAAAAGCGGGAGAAGAGCCGGAGATTTAAAAGCAGGAGAGGAGCCGGAGATTTTAAAGCGGGAGAGAGGAGTGGGAAATTTAAAAGCAGGAGAGGAACCGGAGATTTAAAAGCGGTAGGGGAGCCGGAGATTTAAAAGCGGGAGAGGAGCCGGAGATTTAAATGCGGGAGAAGAGCCGGAGATTTAAAAGCGGGAGAAGAGCCGGAGATTTAAAAGCGGGAGAGGAGCCGGAGATTTAAAAGTGCGAGAGAGGAGTGGGAAATTTAAAAGCGGGAGAAGAGCCGGAGATTTAAAAGCGGGAGAAGAGCCGGAGATTTAAAAGCCGGAGAGGAGCCGGCGATTTAAAAGTGCGAGAGAGGAGTGGGAAATTTAAAAGCGGGAGAGGAGCCGGAGATTTAAAAGCGGGAGAGGAACCGGAGATTTAAAAGTGGGAGAGGAGCTGGAGATTTAAAAGTGCGGAGAGGAGTGGGAAATTTAAAAGCGGGAGAGGAGCCGGAGATTTAAAAGTGCGAGAGAGGAGCAGGAGATTTAAAAGCGGGAGAGGAGCCGGAGATTTAAAAGTGCGGAGAGGAGTGGGAAATTTTAAAGCGGGAGAGGAGCCGGTGATTTAAAAGCGGGAGAGGAGCCGCTGATTTAAAAGTGCGAGAGAGGAGTGGGAAATTTAAAAAGCGGGAGGGGAGCCGGAGATTTAAAAGCGAGAGAGGAGCTGGAGATTTAAAAGCGTGGGAGAGGAGTGGGAAATTTAAAAGCGGGAGAGGAGCCGGAGATTTAAAAGCGGGAGAGGAGCCAGAGATTTAAATGCGGGAGAGGAGCGGGAGATTTAAAAGCGTGGGAGAGGAGCCGGGGATTTAAAAGCGGGAGAAGAGCCGGAGACTTAAAAGCGGGAGAGGAGCCGGTGTTTTAAAAGCGGGAGAGGAGCCGGAGATTTAAAAGCATGGGAGAGGAGTGGGAAATTTAAAAGCGGGAGAGGAGCCGGAGATTTAAAAGCGGGAGAGGAGCCAGAGATTTAAAAGCGGGAGAGGAGCCGGAGATTTAAAAGCGGAAAGGAGCCGGAGATTTAAAAGCGGGAGAGGAGCCGGAGATTTAAGAGCAGGAGAGGAGCCGGAGATTTATAAGCGGGAGAAGAGCCAGAGATTTAAAAGCGGGATGGAAGCCGGATATTTAAAAGTGCGAGAGAGGAGCGGGAGATTTAAAAGCGGGAGAGGAGCCGGAGATTTAAAAGCGGGAGAGGAGCCGGAGGTTTAAAAGCGGGAGAGGAGCCAGAGATTTAAAAGCGGGAGAGGAGCGGGAGATTTAAAAGCGGGAGAGGAGCCGGAGATTTTAAAGCGGGAGAGGAGCCGGAGATTTAAAAGCGGGAGAGGAGCCAGAGATTTAAAAGCGGGAGAGGAGCGGGAGATTTAAAAGCGGGAGAAGAGCCGGAGATTTAAAAGCAGGAGAGGAGCCGGAGATTTTAAAGCGGGAGAGAGGAGTGGGAAATTTAAAAGCGGGAGAGGAACCGGAGATTTAAAAGCGGTAGGGGAGCCGGAGATTTAAAAGCGGGAGAGGAGCCGGAGATTTAAATGCGGGAGAAGAGCCGGAGATTTAAAAGCGGGAGAAGAGCCGGAGATTTAAAAGCGGGAGAGGAGCCGGAGATTTAAAAGTGCGAGAGAGGAGTGGGAAATTTAAAAGCGGGAGAAGAGCCGGAGATTTAAAAGCGGGAGAGGAGCCTGAGATTTAAAAGCAGGAGAGGAGCCGGAGATTTAAAAGCGGGAGAGGAGCTGGAGATTTAAAAGTGCGGGAGAGGAGCGGGAGATTTAAAAGCGGGAGGGAAGCCGGAGATTTAAAAGCGGGAGAGGAGCCGGAGATTTAAAAGTGCGAGAGAGGAGTGGGAAATTTTAAAGCGGGAGAGGAGCCGGTGATTTAAAAGCGGGAGGGGAGCCGGAGATTTAAAAGCGCGAGAGGAGCCGGAGATTTAAAAGCGGGAGAGGAGCTGGAGATTTAAAAGTGCGGGAGAGGAGCGGGAGATTTAAAAGCGGGAGGGGAGCCGGAGATTTAAAAGCGGGAGAGGAGCCGGAGATTTAAAAGTGCGAGAGAGGAGTGGGAAATTTTAAAGCGGGAGAAGAGCCGGAGATTTAAAAGCGGGAGAGGAGCCTGAGATTTAAAAGCAGGAGAGGAGCCGGAGATTTAAAAGCGGGAGAGGAGCTGGAGATTTAAAAGTGCGGGAGAGGAGCGGGAGATTTAAAAGCGGGAGGGGAGCCGGAGATTTAAAAGCGGGAGAGGAGCCGGAGATTTAAAAGTGCGAGAGAGGAGTGGGAAATTTTAAAGCGGGAGAGGAGCCGGTGATTTAAAAGCGGGAGGGGAGCCGGAGATTTAAAAGCGGGAGAGGAGCCGGAGATTTAAAAGCGGGAGAGGAGCTGGAGATTTAAAAGTGCGGGAGAGGAGCGGGAGATTTAAAAGCGGGAGGGGAGCCGGAGATTTAAAAGCGGGAGAGGAGCCGGAGATTTAAAAGTGCGAGAGAGGAGTGGGAAATTTTAAAGCGGGAGAGGAGCCGGTGATTTAAAAGCGGGAGGGGAGCCGGAGATTTAAATGCGTGGGAGAGGAGGTGGAAATTTAAAAGCGGGAGAGGAGCCGGAGATTTAAAAGCGGGAGAGGAGCCGGAGATTTAAAAGCGGAAAGGAGCCGGAGATTTAAAAGCGGGAGAGGAGCCGGAGATTTAAAAGCGGGAGAGGAGCCGGAGATTTAAAAGCGGGAGGGAAGCCGGAGATTTAAAAGTGCGGGAGAGGAGCGGGAGATTTAAAAGCGTGGGAGAGGAGCCGGGGATTTAAAAGCGGGAGAAGAGCCGGAGACTTAAATGCGGGAGAGGAGCCGGTGTTTTAAAAGCGGGAGAGGAGCCGGAGATTTAAAAGCGTGGGACAGGAGTGGGAAATTTAAAAGCGGGAGAGGAGCCAGAGATTTAAAAGCGGGAGAGGAGCCAGAGATTTAAAAGTGGAAAGGAGCCGGAGATTTAAAAGCGGGAGAGGAGCCGGAGATTTAAGAGCGGGAGAGGAGCCGGAGATTTAAAAGCGGGAGAGGAGCTGGAGATTTAAAAGTGCGGGAGAGGAGCGGGAGATTTAAAAGCGGGAGAGGAGCCGGAGATTTAAAAGCGGGAGAGGAGCCGGAGATTTAAAAGCTGGAGAGGAGCCGGAGATTTAAAAGCGGGAGAGGAGCCGGAGATTTAAAAGTGCGGGAGAGGAGCGGGTGATTTAAAAGCGGGAGAGGAGCCAGAGATTTAAAAGCGGGAGAGGAGCCGGAGATTTAAAAGCGTGGGAGAGGAGCCGGAGATTTAAAAGCGGGAGAGGAGCCGAAGATTTATAAGCGGGAGAGGAGCCGGAGATTTAAAAGCTGGAGAGGAGCCTGAGATTTAAAAGCACGGGAGAGGAGCCGGAGATTTAAAAGCGGGAGAGGAGCCGGAGATTTAAAAGCGGGAGAGGAGCTGGAGATTTAAAAGCGGGAGAGGAGCCGGAGATTTAAAAGTTCGAGAGAGGAGTGGGAAATTTTAAAGCGGGAGAGGAGCCGGTGATTTAAAAGCGGGAGAGGAGTGGGAAATTTTAAAGCGGGAGAGGAGCCGGTGATTTAAAAGCGGGAGGGGAGCCGGAGATTTAAAAGCGGGAGAGGAGCCGCTGATTTAAAAGCGGGAGGGGAGCCAGAGATTTAAATGCGTGGGAGAGGAGGGGGAAATTTAAAAGCGGGAGAGGAGCCGGAGATTTAAATGCGTGGGAGAGGAGGGGGAAATTTAAAAGCGGGAGAGGAGCCGGAGGTTTAAAAGCGGGAGAGGAGCCGGAGATTTAAAAGCGGAAAGGAGCCGGAGATTTAAAAGCGGGAGAGGAGCCGGAGATTTATAAGCGGGAGAAGAGCCAGAGATTTAAAAGCGGGAGGGAAGCCGGAGATTTAAAAGTGCGGGAGAGGAGCGGGAGATTTAAAAGCGTGGGAGAGGAGCCGGGGATTTAAAAGCGGGAGAAGAGCCGGAGACTTAAAAGCGGGAGAGGAGCCGGTGTTTTAAAAGCGGGAGAGGAGCCGGAGATTTAAAAGCGTGGGAGAGGAGTGGGAAATTTAAAAGCGGGAGAGGAGCCAGAGATTTAAAAGCGGGAGAGGAGCCAGAGATTTAAAAGCGGGAGAGGAGCCAGAGATTTAAAAGCGGGAGAGGAGCGGGAGATTTCAAAGCGGGAGAAGAGCCGGAGATTTAAAAGCAGGAGAGGAGCCGGAGATTTAAAAGCGGGAGAGAGGAGTGGGAAATTTAAAAGCAGGAGAGGACGGTGATTTAAAAGCGGGAGGGGAGCCGGAGATTTAAAAGCGGGAGAGGAGCCGGAGATTTAAATGCGGGAGAAGAGCCGGAGATTTAAAAGCCGGAGAGGAGCCGGAGATTTAAAAGTGCGAGAGAGGAGCCGGAGATTTAAAAGCGGGAGGGGAGCCGGAGATTTAAAAGCGGGAGAGTAGCGGGAGATTTAAAAGCGGGAGAGGAGCCGGAGATTTATAAGCGGGAGAGGAGCCGGAGATTTAAAAGCGGGAGAGGAGCGGGAGATTTAAAAGCGGGAGGGGAGCCGGAGATTTAAAAGCGGGAGAGGAGCCGGAGATTTAAAAGTGCGAGAGAGGAGTGGGAAATTTTAAAGCGGGAGAGGAGCCGGTGATTTAAAAGTGGGAGGGTAGCCGGAGATTTAAATGCGTGGGAGAGGAGTGGGAAATTTAAAAGCGGGAGAGGAGCCGGAGATTTAAAAGCGGGAGAGGAGCCGGAGATTTAAAAGCGGAAAGGAGCCGGAGATTTAAAAGCGGGAGAGGAGCCGGAGATTTAAAAGCGGGAGAGGAGCCGGAGATTTATAAGCGGGAGAAGAGCCAGAGATTTAAAAGCGGGAGGGAAGCCGGAGATTTAAAAGTGCGGGAGAGGAGCGGGAGATTTAAAAGCGTGGGAGAGGAGCCAGAGATTTAAAAGCATGGGAGAGGAGTGGGAAATTTAAAAGCGGGAGAGGAGCCGGAGATTTAAAAGCGGGAGAGGAGCCAGAGATTTAAAAGCGGGAGAGGAGCCGGAGATTTAAAAGCGGAAAGGAGCCGGAGATTTAAAAGCGGGAGAGGAGCCGGAGATTTAAGAGCAGGAGAGGAGCCGGAGATTTATAAGCGGGAGAAGAGCCAGAGATTTAAAAGCGGGATGGAAGCCGGGTATTTAAAAGTGCGAGAGAGGAGCGGGAGATTTAAAAGCGGGAGAGGAGCCGGAGATTTAAAAGCGGGAGAGGAGCCGGAGGTTTAAAAGCGGGAGAGGAGCCAGAGATTTAAAAGCGGGAGAGGAGCGGGAGATTTAAAAGCGGGAGAGGAGCCGGAGATTTTAAAGCGGGAGAGGAGCCGGAGATTTAAAAGCGGGAGAGGAGCCAGAGATTTAAAAGCGGGAGAGGAGCGGGAGATTTAAAAGCGGGAGAAGAGCCGGAGATTTAAAAGCAGGAGAGGAGCCGGAGATTTTAAAGCGGGAGAGAGGAGTGGGAAATTTAAAAGCGGGAGAGGAACCGGAGATTTAAAAGCGGTAGGGGAGCCGGACATTTAAAAGCGGGAGAGGAGCCGGAGATTTAAATGCGGGAGAAGAGCCGGAGATTTAAAAGCGGGAGAAGAGCCGGAGATTTAAAAGCGGGAGAGGAGCCGGAGATTTAAAAGTGCGAGAGAGGAGTGGGAAATTTAAAAGCGGGAGAAGAGCCGGAGATTTAAAAGCGGGAGAGGAGCCTGAGATTTAAAAGCAGGAGAGGAGCCGGAGATTTAAAAGCGGGAGAGGAGCTGGAGATTTAAAAGTGCGGGAGAGGAGCGGGAGATTTAAAAGCGGGAGGGAAGCCGGAGATTTAAAAGCGGGAGAGGAGCCGGAGATTTAAAAGTGCGAGAGAGGAGTGGGAAATTTTAAAGCGGGAGAGGAGCCGGTGATTTAAAAGCGGGAGGGGAGCCGGAGATTTAAAAGCGCGAGAGGAGCCGGAGATTTAAAAGCGGGAGAGGAGCTGGAGATTTTAAAGTGCGGGAGAGGAGCGGGAGATTTAAAAGCGGGAGGGGAGCCGGAGATTTAAAAGCGGGAGAGGAGCCGGAGATTTAAAAGTGCGAGAGAGGAGTGGGAAATTTTAAAGCGGGAGAAGAGCCGGAGATTTAAAAGCGGGAGAGGAGCCTGAGATTTAAAAGCAGGAGAGGAGCCGGAGATTTAAAAGCGGGAGAGGAGCTGGAGATTTAAAAGTGCGGGAGAGGAGCGGGAGATTTAAAAGCGGGAGGGGAGCCGGAGATTTAAAAGCGGGAGAGGAGCCGGAGATTTAAAAGTGCGAGAGAGGAGTGGGAAATTTTAAAGCGGGAGAGGAGCCGGTGATTTAAAAGCGGGAGGGGAGCCGGAGATTTAAAAGCGGGAGAGGAGCCGGAGATTTAAAAGCGGGAGAGGAGCTGGAGATTTAAAAGTGCGGGAGAGGAGCGGGAGATTTAAAAGCGGGAGGGGAGCCGGAGATTTAAAAGCGGGAGAGGAGCCGGAGATTTAAAAGTGCGAGAGAGGAGTGGGAAATTTTAAAGCGGGAGAGGAGCCGGTGATTTAAAAGCGGGAGGGGAGCCGGAGATTTAAATGCGTGGGAGAGGAGGTGGAAATTTAAAAGCGGGAGAGGAGCCGGAGATTTAAAAGCGGGAGAGGAGCCGGAGATTTAAAAGCGGAAAGGAGCCGGAGATTTAAAAGCGGGAGAGGAGCCGGAGATTTAAAAGCGGGAGAGGAGCCGGAGATTTAAAAGCGGGAGGGAAGCCGGAGATTTAAAAGTGCGGGAGAGGAGCGGGAGATTTAAAAGCGTGGGAGAGGAGCCGGGGATTTAAAAGCGGGAGAAGTGCCGGAGACTTAAATGCGGGAGAGGAGCCGGTGTTTTAAAAGCGGGAGAGGAGCCGGAGATTTAAAAGCGTGGGACAGGAGTGGGAAATTTAAAAGCGGGAGAGGAGCCAGAGATTTAAAAGCGGGAGAGGAGCCAGAGATTTAAAAGTGGAAAGGAGCCGGAGATTTAAAAGCGGGAGAGGAGCCGGAGGTTTAAAAGCGGGAGAGGAGCCAGAGATTTAAAAGCGGGAGAGGAGCGGGAGATTTAAAAGCGGGAGAGGAGCCGGAGATTTTAAAGCGGGAGAGGAGCCGGAGATTTAAAAGCGGGAGAGGAGCCAGAGATTTAAAAGCGGGAGAGGAGCGGGAGATTTAAAAGCGGGAGAAGAGCCGGAGATTTAAAAGCAGGAGAGGAGCCGGAGATTTTAAAGCGGGAGAGAGGAGTGGGAAATTTAAAAGCGGGAGAGGAACCGGAGATTTAAAAGCGGTAGGGGAGCCGGAGATTTAAAAGCGGGAGAGGAGCCGGAGATTTAAATGCGGGAGAAGAGCCGGAGATTTAAAAGCGGGAGAAGAGCCGGAGATTTAAAAGCGGGAGAGGAGCCGGAGATTTAAAAGTGCGAGAGAGGAGTGGGAAATTTAAAAGCGGGAGGGAAGCCGGAGATTTAAAAGTGCGGGAGAGGAGCGGGAGATTTAAAAGCGTGGGAGAGGAGCCAGAGATTTAAAAGCATGGGAGAGGAGTGGGAAATTTAAAAGCGGGAGAGGAGCCGGAGATTTAAAAGCGGGAGAGGAGCCAGAGATTTAAAAGCGGGAGAGGAGCCGGAGATTTAAAAGCGGAAAGGAGCCGGAGATTTAAAAGCGGGAGAGGAGCCGGAGATTTAAGAGCAGGAGAGGAGCCGGAGATTTATAAGCGGGAGAAGAGCCAGAGATTTAAAAGCGGGATGGAAGCCGGGTATTTAAAAGTGCGAGAGAGGAGCGGGAGATTTAAAAGCGGGAGAGGAGCCGGAGATTTAAAAGCGGGAGAGGAGCCGGAGGTTTAAAAGCGGGAGAGGAGCCAGAGATTTAAAAGCGGGAGAGGAGCGGGAGATTTAAAAGCGGGAGAGGAGCCGGAGATTTTAAAGCGGGAGAGGAGCCGGAGATTTAAAAGCGGGAGAGGAGCCAGAGATTTAAAAGCGGGAGAGGAGCGGGAGATTTAAAAGCGGGAGAAGAGCCGGAGATTTAAAAGCAGGAGAGGAGCCGGAGATTTTAAAGCGGGAGAGAGGAGTGGGAAATTTAAAAGCGGGAGAGGAACCGGAGATTTAAAAGCGGTAGGGGAGCCGGACATTTAAAAGCGGGAGAGGAGCCGGAGATTTAAATGCGGGAGAAGAGCCGGAGATTTAAAAGCGGGAGAAGAGCCGGAGATTTAAAAGCGGGAGAGGAGCCGGAGATTTAAAAGTGCGAGAGAGGAGTGGGAAATTTAAAAGCGGGAGAAGAGCCGGAGATTTAAAAGCGGGAGAGGAGCCTGAGATTTAAAAGCAGGAGAGGAGCCGGAGATTTAAAAGCGGGAGAGGAGCTGGAGATTTAAAAGTGCGGGAGAGGAGCGGGAGATTTAAAAGCGGGAGGGAAGCCGGAGATTTAAAAGCGGGAGAGGAGCCGGAGATTTAAAAGTGCGAGAGAGGAGTGGGAAATTTTAAAGCGGGAGAGGAGCCGGTGATTTAAAAGCGGGAGGGGAGCCGGAGATTTAAAAGCGCGAGAGGAGCCGGAGATTTAAAAGCGGGAGAGGAGCTGGAGATTTTAAAGTGCGGGAGAGGAGCGGGAGATTTAAAAGCGGGAGGGGAGCCGGAGATTTAAAAGCGGGAGAGGAGCCGGAGATTTAAAAGTGCGAGAGAGGAGTGGGAAATTTTAAAGCGGGAGAAGAGCCGGAGATTTAAAAGCGGGAGAGGAGCCTGAGATTTAAAAGCAGGAGAGGAGCCGGAGATTTAAAAGCGGGAGAGGAGCTGGAGATTTAAAAGTGCGGGAGAGGAGCGGGAGATTTAAAAGCGGGAGGGGAGCCGGAGATTTAAAAGCGGGAGAGGAGCCGGAGATTTAAAAGTGCGAGAGAGGAGTGGGAAATTTTAAAGCGGGAGAGGAGCCGGTGATTTAAAAGCGGGAGGGGAGCCGGAGATTTAAAAGCGGGAGAGGAGCCGGAGATTTAAAAGCGGGAGAGGAGCTGGAGATTTAAAAGTGCGGGAGAGGAGCGGGAGATTTAAAAGCGGGAGGGGAGCCGGAGATTTAAAAGCGGGAGAGGAGCCGGAGATTTAAAAGTGCGAGAGAGGAGTGGGAAATTTTAAAGCGGGAGAGGAGCCGGTGATTTAAAAGCGGGAGGGGAGCCGGAGATTTAAATGCGTGGGAGAGGAGGTGGAAATTTAAAAGCGGGAGAGGAGCCGGAGATTTAAAAGCGGGAGAGGAGCCGGAGATTTAAAAGCGGAAAGGAGCCGGAGATTTAAAAGCGGGAGAGGAGCCGGAGATTTAAAAGCGGGAGAGGAGCCGGAGATTTAAAAGCGGGAGGGAAGCCGGAGATTTAAAAGTGCGGGAGAGGAGCGGGAGATTTAAAAGCGTGGGAGAGGAGCCGGGGATTTAAAAGCGGGAGAAGTGCCGGAGACTTAAATGCGGGAGAGGAGCCGGTGTTTTAAAAGCGGGAGAGGAGCCGGAGATTTAAAAGCGTGGGACAGGAGTGGGAAATTTAAAAGCGGGAGAGGAGCCAGAGATTTAAAAGCGGGAGAGGAGCCAGAGATTTAAAAGTGGAAAGGAGCCGGAGATTTAAAAGCGGGAGAGGAGCCGGAGGTTTAAAAGCGGGAGAGGAGCCAGAGATTTAAAAGCGGGAGAGGAGCGGGAGATTTAAAAGCGGGAGAGGAGCCGGAGATTTTAAAGCGGGAGAGGAGCCGGAGATTTAAAAGCGGGAGAGGAGCCAGAGATTTAAAAGCGGGAGAGGAGCGGGAGATTTAAAAGCGGGAGAAGAGCCGGAGATTTAAAAGCAGGAGAGGAGCCGGAGATTTTAAAGCGGGAGAGAGGAGTGGGAAATTTAAAAGCGGGAGAGGAACCGGAGATTTAAAAGCGGTAGGGGAGCCGGAGATTTAAAAGCGGGAGAGGAGCCGGAGATTTAAATGCGGGAGAAGAGCCGGAGATTTAAAAGCGGGAGAAGAGCCGGAGATTTAAAAGCGGGAGAGGAGCCGGAGATTTAAAAGTGCGAGAGAGGAGTGGGAAATTTAAAAGCGGGAGAAGAGCCGGAGATTTAAAAGCGGGAGAGGAGCCTGAGATTTAAAAGCAGGAGAGGAGCCGGAGATTTAAAAGCGGGAGAGGAGCTGGAGATTTAAAAGTGCGGGAGAGGAGCGGGAGATTTAAAAGCGGGAGGGAAGCCGGAGATTTAAAAGCGGGAGAGGAGCCGGAGATTTAAAAGTGCGAGAGAGGAGTGGGAAATTTTAAAGCGGGAGAGGAGCCGGTGATTTAAAAGCGGGAGGGGAGCCGGAGATTTAAAAGCGCGAGAGGAGCCGGAGATTTAAAAGCGGGAGAGGAGCTGGAGATTTTAAAGTGCGGGAGAGGAGCGGGAGATTTAAAAGCGGGAGGGGAGCCGGAGATTTAAAAGCGGGAGAGGAGCCGGAGATTTAAAAGTGCGAGAGAGGAGTGGGAAATTTTAAAGCGGGAGAAGAGCCGGAGATTTAAAAGCGGGAGAGGAGCCTGAGATTTAAAAGCAGGAGAGGAGCCGGAGATTTAAAAGCGGGAGAGGAGCTGGAGATTTAAAAGTGCGGGAGAGGAGCGGGAGATTTAAAAGCGGGAGGGGAGCCGGAGATTTAAAAGCGGGAGAGGAGCCGGAGATTTAAAAGTGCGAGAGAGGAGTGGGAAATTTTAAAGCGGGAGAGGAGCCGGTGATTTAAAAGCGGGAGGGGAGCCGGAGATTTAAAAGCGGGAGAGGAGCCGGAGATTTAAAAGCGGGAGAGGAGCTGGAGATTTAAAAGTGCGGGAGAGGAGCGGGAGATTTAAAAGCGGGAGGGGAGCCGGAGATTTAAAAGCGGGAGAGGAGCCGGAGATTTAAAAGTGCGAGAGAGGAGTGGGAAATTTTAAAGCGGGAGAGGAGCCGGTGATTTAAAAGCGGGAGGGGAGCCGGAGATTTAAATGCGTGGGAGAGGAGGTGGAAATTTAAAAGCGGGAGAGGAGCCGGAGATTTAAAAGCGGGAGAGGAGCCGGAGATTTAAAAGCGGAAAGGAGCCGGAGATTTAAAAGCGGGAGAGGAGCCGGAGATTTAAAAGCGGGAGAGGAGCCGGAGATTTAAAAGCGGGAGGGAAGCCGGAGATTTAAAAGTGCGGGAGAGGAGCGGGAGATTTAAAAGCGTGGGAGAGGAGCCGGGGATTTAAAAGCGGGAGAAGAGCCGGAGACTTAAATGCGGGAGAGGAGCCGGTGTTTTAAAAGCGGGAGAGGAGCCGGAGATTTAAAAGCGTGGGACAGGAGTGGGAAATTTAAAAGCGGGAGAGGAGCCAGAGATTTAAAAGCGGGAGAGGAGCCAGAGATTTAAAAGTGGAAAGGAGCCGGAGATTTAAAAGCGGGAGAGGAGCCGGAGATTTAAGAGCGGGAGAGGAGCCGGAGATTTAAAAGCGGGAGAGGAGCTGGAGATTTAAAAGTGCGGGAGAGGAGCGGGAGATTTAAAAGCGGGAGAGGAGCCGGAGATTTAAAAGCGGGAGAGGAGCCGGAGATTTAAAAGCTGGAGAGGAGCCGGAGATTTAAAAGCGGGAGAGGAGCCGGAGATTTAAAAGTGCGGGAGAGGAGCGGGTGATTTAAAAGCGGGAGAGGAGCCAGAGATTTAAAAGCGGGAGAGGAGCCGGAGATTTAAAAGCGTGGGAGAGGAGCCGGAGATTTAAAAGCGGGAGAGGAGCCGAAGATTTATAAGCGGGAGAGGAGCCGGAGATTTAAAAGCTGGAGAGGAGCCTGAGATTTAAAAGCACGGGAGAGGAGCCGGAGATTTAAAAGCGGGAGAGGAGCCGGAGATTTAAAAGCGGGAGAGGAGCTGGAGATTTAAAAGCGGGAGAGGAGCCGGAGATTTAAAAGTTCGAGAGAGGAGTGGGAAATTTTAAAGCGGGAGAGGAGCCGGTGATTTAAAAGCGGGAGAGGAGTGGGAAATTTTAAAGCGGGAGAGGAGCCGGTGATTTAAAAGCGGGAGGGGAGCCGGAGATTTAAAAGCGGGAGAGGAGCCGCTGATTTAAAAGCGGGAGGGGAGCCAGAGATTTAAATGCGTGGGAGAGGAGGGGGAAATTTAAAAGCGGGAGAGGAGCCGGAGATTTAAATGCGTGGGAGAGGAGGGGGAAATTTAAAAGCGGGAGAGGAGCCGGAGGTTTAAAAGCGGGAGAGGAGCCGGAGATTTAAAAGCGGAAAGGAGCCGGAGATTTAAAAGCGGGAGAGGAGCCGGAGATTTATAAGCGGGAGAAGAGCCAGAGATTTAAAAGCGGGAGGGAAGCCGGAGATTTAAAAGTGCGGGAGAGGAGCGGGAGATTTAAAAGCGTGGGAGAGGAGCCGGGGATTTAAAAGCGGGAGAAGAGCCGGAGACTTAAAAGCGGGAGAGGAGCCGGTGTTTTAAAAGCGGGAGAGGAGCCGGAGATTTAAAAGCGTGGGAGAGGAGTGGGAAATTTAAAAGCGGGAGAGGAGCCAGAGATTTAAAAGCGGGAGAGGAGCCAGAGATTTAAAAGCGGGAGAGGAGCCAGAGATTTAAAAGCGGGAGAGGAGCGGGAGATTTCAAAGCGGGAGAAGAGCCGGAGATTTAAAAGCAGGAGAGGAGCCGGAGATTTAAAAGCGGGAGAGAGGAGTGGGAAATTTAAAAGCAGGAGAGGACGGTGATTTAAAAGCGGGAGGGGAGCCGGAGATTTAAAAGCGGGAGAGGAGCCGGAGATTTAAATGCGGGAGAAGAGCCGGAGATTTAAAAGCCGGAGAGGAGCCGGAGATTTAAAAGTGCGAGAGAGGAGCCGGAGATTTAAAAGCGGGAGGGGAGCCGGAGATTTAAAAGCGGGAGAGTAGCGGGAGATTTAAAAGCGGGAGAGGAGCCGGAGATTTATAAGCGGGAGAGGAGCCGGAGATTTAAAAGCGGGAGAGGAGCGGGAGATTTAAAAGCGGGAGGGGAGCCGGAGATTTAAAAGCGGGAGAGGAGCCGGAGATTTAAAAGTGCGAGAGAGGAGTGGGAAATTTTAAAGCGGGAGAGGAGCCGGTGATTTAAAAGTGGGAGGGTAGCCGGAGATTTAAATGCGTGGGAGAGGAGTGGGAAATTTAAAAGCGGGAGAGGAGCCGGAGATTTAAAAGCGGGAGAGGAGCCGGAGATTTAAAAGCGGAAAGGAGCCGGAGATTTAAAAGCGGGAGAGGAGCCGGAGATTTAAAAGCGGGAGAGGAGCCGGAGATTTATAAGCGGGAGAAGAGCCAGAGATTTAAAAGCGGGAGGGAAGCCGGAGATTTAAAAGTGCGGGAGAGGAGCGGGAGATTTAAAAGCGTGGGAGAGGAGCCGGGGATTTAAAAGCGGGAGAAGAGCCGGAGACTTAAAAACGGGAGAGGAGCCGGTGTTTTAAAAGCGGGAGAGGAGCCGGAGATTTAAAAGCGGGAGAGGAGCCGGAGATTTAAAAGCGGAAAGGAGCCGGAGATTTAAAAGCGGGAGAGGAGCCAGAGATTTAAAAGCGGGAGAGGAGCCGGAGATTTAAAAGCGGAAAGGAGCCGGAGATTTAAAAGCGGGAGAGGAGCCGGAGATTTAAGAGCGGGAGAGGAGCCGGAGATTTAAAAGCGGGAGAGGAGCTGGAGATTTAAAACTGCGGGAGAGGAGCGGGAGTTTTAAAAGCGGGAGAGGAGCCGGAGATTTAAAAGCGGGAGAGGAGCCGGAGATTTAAAAGCTGGAGAGGAGCCGGAGATTTAAAACGGGAGAGGAGCCGGAGATTTAAAAGTGCGGGAGAGGAGCGGGTGATTTAAAAGCGGGAGAGGAGCCAGAGATTTAAAAGCGGGAGAGGAGCCGGAGATTTAAAAGCGTGGGAGAGGAGCCGGAGATTTAAAAGCGGGAGAGGAGCCGAAGATTTATAAGCGGGAGAAGAGCCAGAGATTTAAAAGCGGGAGGGAAGCCGGAGATTTAAAAGCGGGAGAGGAGCTGGAGATTTAAAAGCGGGAGAGGAGCCGGAGATTTAAAAGCGGCAGCACGGTAGCCTTGTGGATAGCACAATTGCTTCACAGCTCCAGGGTCCCAGGTTCGATTCCGACTTGGGTCACTGTCTGTGCGGAGTCTGCACGTCCTCCCCGTGTGTGCGTGGGTTTCCTCCGGGTGCTCCGGTTTCCTCCCACAGTCCAAAGATGTGCAGGTTAGGTGGATTGGCCGTGATAAATTGCGCTTGGTGTCCAAAATTGCCCTTAGTGTTGGGTGGGGTTATGGGGTTACTGGGTTATGTGATTACTGGGTTATGGGGATAGGGTGGCGGTGTTGACCTTGGGTAGGGTGCTCTTTCCAAGAGCTGCTGCAGACTCGATGGGCCGAATGGCCTCCTTCTGCTCTGTAAATTCTATGAAAGGAGCCGGAGATTTAAAAGCGGAAAGGAGCCGGAGATTTATAAGCGGGAGAAGAGCCAGAGATTTAAAAGCGGGAGGGAAGCCGGAGATTTAAAAGTGCGGGAGAGGAGCGGGAGATTTAAAAGCGTGGGAGAGGAGCCGGGGATTTAAAAGCGGGAGAAGAGCCGGAGACTTAAAAGCGGGAGAGGAGCCGGTGTTTTAAAAGCGGGAGAGGAGCCGGAGATTTAAAAGCGTGGGAGAGGAGTGGGAAATTTAAAAGCGGGAGAGGAGCCGGAGATTTAAAAGCGGGAGAGGAGCCAGAGATTAAAAAGCGGGAGAGGAGCCGGATATTTAAAAGCGGAAAGGAGCCGGAGATTTAAAAGCGGGAGAGGAGCCGGAGATTTAAGAGCGGGAGAGGAGCCGGAGATTTGAAAGCGGGAGAGGAGCCAGAGATTTAAAAGCGGGAGAGGAGCCAGAGATTTAAAAGCGTGGGAGAGGAGTGGGAAATTTAAAAGCGGGAGAGGAGCGGGAGATTTAAAAGCGGGAGAGGAGCCGGAGATTTAAAAGCGGGAGTGGAGCCGGAGATTTAAAAGCGGGAGAGGAGCCGGAGATTTAAAAGCGGGAGAGGAGCCAGAGATATAAAAGCGGGAGAGGAGCGGGAGATTTCAAAGCGGGAGAAGAGCCGGAGATTTAAAAGCAGGAGAGGAGCCGGAGATTTAAAAGCGGGAGAGAGGAGTGGGAAATTTAAAAGCGGGAGAGGAACCGGTGATTTAAAAGCGGGAGGGGAGCCGGAGATTTAAAAGCGGGAGAGGAGCCGGAGATTTAAATGCGGGAGAAGAGCCGGAGATTTAAAAGCGGGAGAAGAGCCGGAGATTTAAAAGCCGGAGAGGAGCCGGAGATTTAAAAGTGCGAGAGAGGAGTGGGAAATTTAAAAGCGGGAGAGGAGCCGGAGATTTAAAAGCGGGAGAGGAGCCGGAGATTTAAAAGCGGGAGAAGAGCCGGAGATTTAAAAGCGGGAGAGGAGCCGGAGATTTAAAAGCGGGAGAGGAGCTGGAGATTTAAAAGTGCGGGAGAGGCGCGGGAGATTTAAAAGCGGGAGGGGAGCCGGAGATTTAAAAGCGGGAGAGGAGCCGGAGTTTTAAAAGTGCGAGAGAGGAGTGGGAAATTTTAAAGCGGGAGAGGAGCCGGTGATTTAAAAGCGGGAGGGGAGCCGGAGATTTAAATGCGTGGGAGAGGAGGGGGAAATTTAAAAGCGGGAGAGGAGCCGGAGATTTAAAAGCGGGAGAGGAGCCGGAGATTTAAAAGCGGAAAGGAGCCGGAGATTTAAAAGCGGGAGAGGAGCCGGAGATTTAAAAGCGGGAGAGGAGCCGGAGATTTATAAGCGGGAGAAGAGCCAGAGATTTAAAAGCGGGAGGGAAGCCGGAGATTTAAAAGTGCGGGAGAGGAGCGGGAGATTTAAAAGCTTGGGAGAGGAGCCGGGGATTTAAAAGCGGGAGAAGAGCCGTAGATTTAAAAGCGGGAGAGGAGCCGGTGTTTTAAAAGCGGGAGAGGAGCCGGAGATTTAAAAGCGTGGGAGAGGAGTGGGAAATTTAAAAGCGGGAGAGGAGCCAGAGATTTAAAAGCAGGAGAGGAGCCAGAGATTTAAAAGCGGGAGAGGAGCCAGAGATTTAAAAGCGGGAGAGGAGCGGGAGATTTCAAAGCGGGAGAAGAGCCGGAGAATTAAAAGCAGGAGAGGAGCCGGAGATTTAAAAGCGGGAGAGAGGAGTGGGAATTTAAAAGCGGGAGAGGAACCGGTGATTTAAAAGCGGGAGGGGAGCCGGAGATTTAAAAGCGGGAGAGGAGCCGGAGATTTAAATGCGGGAGAAGAGCCGGAGATTTAAAAGCGGGAGAAGAGCCGGAGATTTAAAAGCCGGAGAGGAGCCGGAGATTTAAAAGTGCGAGAGAGGAGCCGGAGATTTAAAAGTGCGGGAGAGGCGCGGGAGATTTAAAAGCGGGAGAGGAGCCGGAGATTTAAAAGCGGGAGAGGAGCTGGAGATTTAAAAGTGCGGGAGAGGCGCGGGAGATTTAAAAGCGGGAGGGGAGCCGGAGATTTAAAAGCGGGAGAGGAGCCGGAGATTTAAAAGTGCGAGAGAGGAGTGGGAAATTTTAAAGCGGGAGAGGAGCCGGTGATTTAAAAGCGGGAGAGGAGCCTGAGATTTAAAAGCGGGAGAGGAGCCGGAGATTTAAAAGCGGGAGAGGAGCCGGAGATTTAAAAGCGGGAGAGGAGCCGGAGATTTATAAGCGGAAAGGAGCCGGAGATTTAAAAGCGGGAGAGGAGCCGGAGATTTAAAAGCGGGAGAGGAGCCGGAGATTTATAAGCGGGAGAAGAGCCAGAGATTTAAAAGCGGGAGGGAAGCCGGAGATTTAAAAGTGCGGGAGAGGAGCGGGAGATTTAAAATCGTGGGAGAGGAACCGGGGATTTAAAAGCGGGAGAAGAGCCGGAGACTTAAAAGCGGGAGAGGAGCCGGTGCTTTAAAAGCGGGAGAGGAGCCGGAGATTTAAAAGCGTGGGAGACGAGTGGGAAATTTAAAAGCGGGAGAGGAGCCAGAGATTTAAAAGCGGAAGAGGAGCCAGAGATTTAAAAGCGGGAGAGGAGCCGGAGATTTAAAAGCGGAAAGGAGCCGGAGATTTAAAAGCGGGAGAGGAGCCGGAGATTTAAAGCGGGAGAGGAGCTGGAGATTTAAAAGTGCGGGAGAGGAGCTGGAGATTTAAAAGCGGGAGGGGAGCCGGAGATTTAAAAGCGGGAGAGGAGCCGGAGATTTAAAAGTGCGAGAGAGGAGTGGGAAATTTTAAAGCGGGAGAGGAGCCGGTGATTTAAAAGCGGGAGGGGAGCCGGAGATTTAACAGTGCGAGAGAGGAGTGGGAAATTTAAAAGCGGGAGGGGAGCCGGAGATTTAAAAGCGGGAGTGGAGCCGGAGTTTTAAAAGCGGGAGAGGAGCCGGAGATTTAAAAGCGGGAGAGGAGCCGGAGATTTAAAAGCGGGAGGGGTGCCGGAGATTTAAAAGCGGGAGAGGAGCCGGAGATTTAAAAGCGGGAGAGGAGCCAGAGATTTAAAAGTGCGGGAGAGGAGCGGGAGATTTAAAAGCGGGAGAGGAGCCGGAGATTTAAAAGCGTGAGAGGAGCCGGAGATTTAAAAGCTGGAGAGGAGCCGGAGATTTAAAAGCGGGAGAGGAGCCGGAGATTTAAAAGTGCGGGAGAGGAGCGGGTGATTTAAAAGCGGGAGAGGAGCCAGAGATTTAAAAGCGGGAGAGGAGCCGGAGATTTAAAAGCGTGGGAGAGGAGCCGGAGATTTCAAAGCGGGAGAGGAGCCGAAGATTTATAAGCAGGAGAAGAGCCAGAGATTTAAAAGCGGGAGGGAAGCCGGAGATTTAAAAGCGGGAGAGGAGCTGGAGATTTAAAAGCGGGAGAGGAGCCGGAGATTTAAAAGCGGGAAAGGAGCCGGAGATTTAAAAGCGGAAAGGAGCCGGAGATTTAAAAGCGGGAGAGGAGCCGGAGATTTAAAAGCGGGAGAGGAGCCGGAGATTTAAAAGTGCGGGAGAGGAGCGGGTGATTTAAAAGCGGGAGAGGAGCCGGAGATTTAAAAGCGGGAGAGAGGAGTGGGAAATTTAAAAGCGGGAGAGGAGCCGGAGATTTAAAAGCGGAAAGGAGCCGGAGATTTAAAAGCGGGAGAGGAGCCGGAGATTTAAAAGCGGGAGAGGAGCCGGAGATTTATAAGCGGGAGAAGAGCCAGAGATTTAAAAGCGGGAGGGAAGCCGGAGATTTAAAAGTGCGGGAGAGGAGCGGGAGATTTAAAAGCGTGGGAGAGGAGCCGGGGATTTAAAAGCGGGAGAAGAGCCGGAGACTTAAAAGCGGGAGAGGAGCCGGTGTTTTAAAAGCGGGAGAGGAGCCGGAGATTTAAAAGCGTGGGAGAGGAGTGGGAAATTTAAAAGCGGGAGAGGAGCCGGAGATTTAAAAGCGGGAGAGGAGCCAGAGATTAAAAAGCGGGAGAGGAGCCGGATATTTAAAAGCGGAAAGGAGCCGGAAATTTAAAAGCGGGAGAGGAGCCGGAGATTTAAGAGCGGGAGAGGAGCCGTAGATTTAAAAGCGGGAGAGGAGCCAGAGATTTAAAAGCAGGAGAGGAGCCAGAGATTTAAAAGCGTGGGAGAGGAGTGGGAAATTTAAAAGCGGGAGAGGAGCGGGAGATTTAAAAGCGGGAGAGGAGCCGGAGATTTAAAAGCGGGAGTGGAGCCGGAGATTTAAAAGCGGGAGAGGAGCCGGAGATTTAAAAGCGGGAGAGGAGCCAGAGATTTAAAAGCGGGAGAGGAGCGGGAGATTTCAAAGCGGGAGAAGAGCCGGAGATTTAAATGCGGGAGAAGAGCCGGAGATTTAAAAGCGGGAGAAGAGCCGGAGATTTAAAAGCCGGAGAGGAGCCGGAGATATAAAAGTGCGAGAGAGGAGTGGGAAATTTAAAAGCGGGAGAGGAGCCGAAGATTTAAAAGCGGGAGAAAGGAGTGGGAAATTTAAAAGCGGGAGAAGAACCGGTGATTTAAAAGCGGGAGGGGAGCCGGAGATTTAAAAGCCGGAGAGGACCCGGAGATTTAAATGCGGGAGAAGAGCCGGAGATTTAAAAGCGGGAGAAGAGCCGGAGATTTAAAAGCCGGAGAGGAGCCGGAGATTTAAAAGTGCGAGAGAGGAGTGGGAAATTTAAAAGCGGGAGAGGAGCCGGAGATTTAAAAGCGGGAGAGGAGCCGGAGATTTAAAAGCGGGAGAGGAGCTGGAGATTTAAAAGTGCGGAGAGGAGTGGGAAATTTAAAAGCGGGAGAGGAGCCGGAGATTTAAAAGTGCGAGAGAGGAGCGGGAGATTTAAAAGCGGGAGAGGAGCCGGAGATTTAAAAGTGCGGAGAGGAGTGGGAAATTTTAAAGCGGGAGAGGAGCCGGTGATTTAAAAGCGGGAGGGGAGCCGGAGATTTAAATGCGGGAGAGAAGCCGCTGATTTAAAAGTGCGAGAGAGGAGTGGGAAATTTAAAAAGCGGGAGGGGAGCCGGAGATTTAAAAGCGGGAGAGGAGCTGGAGATTTAAAAGCGTGGGAGAGGAGTGGGAAATTTAAAAGCGGGAGAGGAGCCGGAGATTTAAAAGCGGGAGAGGAGCCAGAGATTTAAATGCGGGAGAGGAGCGGGAGATTTAAAAGCGTGGGAGAGGAGCCGGGGATTTAAAAGCGGGAGAAGAGCCGGAGACTTAAAAGCGCGAGAGGAGCCGGTGTTTTAAAAGCGGGAGAGGAGCCGGAGATTTAAAAGCATGGGAGAGGAGTGGGAAATTTAAAAGCGGGAGAGGAGCCGGAGATTTAAAAGCGGGAGAGGAGCCAGAGATTTAAAAGCGGGAGAGGAGCCGGAGATTTAAAAGCGGAAAGGAGCCGGAGATTTAAAAGCGGGAGAGGAGCCGGAGATTTAAGAGCAGGAGAGAAGCCGGAGATTTATAAGCGGGAGAAGAGCCAGAGATTAAAAAGCGGGATGGAAGCCGGAGATTTAAAAGTGCGAGAGAGGAGCGGGAGATTTAAAAGCGGGAGAGGAGCCGGAGATTTAAAAGCGGGAGAGGAGCCGGAGGTTTAAAAGCGGGAGAGGAGCCAGAGATTTAAAAGCGGGAGAGGAGCGGGAGATTTAAAAGCGGGAGAGGAGCCGGAGATTTTAAAGCGGGAGAGGAGCCGGAGATTTAAAAGCGGGAGAGGAGCCGGAGATTTAAAAGCGGGAGAGGAGCCAGAGATTTAAAAGCGGGAGAGGAGCGGGAGATTTAAAAGCGGGAGAAGAGCCGGAGATTTAAAAGCAGGAGAGGAGCCGGAGATTTTAAAGCGGGAGAGAGGAGTGGGAAATTTAAAAGCGGGAGAGGAACCGGAGATTTAAAAGCGGTAGGGGAGCCGGAGATTTAAAAGCGGGAGAGGAGCTGGAGATTTAAATGCGGGAGAAGAGCCGGAGATTTAAAAGCGGGAGAAGAGCCGGAGATTTAAAAGCGGGAGAGGAGCCGGAGATTTAAAAGTGCGAGAGAGGAGTGGGAAATTTTAAAGCGGGAGAGGAGCCGGTGATTTAAAAGCGGGAGGGGAGCCGGAGATTTAAAAGCGGGAGAGGAGCCGGAGATTTAAAAGCGGGAGAGGAGCTGGAGATTTAAAAGTGCGGGAGAGGAGCGGGAGATTTAAAAGCGGGAGGGGAGCCGGAGATTTAAAAGCGGGAGAGGAGCCGGAGTTTTAAAAGCGGGAGAGAGGAGTGGGAAATTTTAAAGCGGGAGAGGAGCCGGTGATTTAAAAGCGGGAGGGGAGCCGGAGATTTAAAAGCGGGAGGGGAGCCGGAGATTTAAATGCGAGAGAGGAGCCGGAGATTTAAAAGCGAGAGAGGAGCCGGAGATTTAAAAAGCGGGAGGGGAGCCGGAGGTTTAAAAGCGGGAGAGGAGCGGGAATTTTAAAAGCGGGAGGGGAGCCGGAGATTTAAAAGCGGGAGAGGAACCGGAGATTTAAAAGTGTGAGAGAGGAGTGGGAAATTTAAAAGCGGGAGGGGAGCCGGAGATTTAAAAGCGGGAGAGGAGCCGGAGTTTTAAAAGCGGGAGAGGAGCCGGAGATTTAAAAGCGGGAGAGGAGCCGGAGATTTAAAAGCGGGAGGGGTGCCGGAGATTTAAAAGCGGGAGAGGAGCCGGAGATTTAAAAGCGGGAGTGGAGCCGGAGTTTTAAAAGCGGGAGGGGAGCCGGAGATTTTAAAGCGGGAGAGGAGCCGGAGATTTAAAAGCGGGAGAGGAGCCGGAGTTTTAAAAGCGGGAGGGGAGCCGGAGATTTAAAAGCGGGAGAGGAGCCGGAGATTTAAAAGCGGGAGGGGAGCCGGAGATTTAAAAGCGGGAGAGGAACCGGAGATTTAAAAGTGCGAGAGAGGAGTGGGAAATTTAAAAGCGGGAGAGGATCTGGAGATTTAAAAGCGGGAGGGGAGCCGGAGATTTAAAAGCGGGAGAGGAACCGGAGATTTAAAAGTGCGAGAGAGGAGTGGGAAATTTAAAAGCGGGAGGGGAGCCAGAGATTTAAAAGCGGGAGAGGAGCCGGAGATTTAAAAGTGGGAGAGGAGCCGGAGTTTTATAAGCAGGAGAGAGGAGCCACCTCCTCTAACCTAAGGGGTTGAGTGAATTTGTTTTATCCGCAAGTTATCTAGAGGGGATGGCAGGGAAGGCAGTGCAATGTTCCTCCTGCAGAATGTTTAAGGTGAGGGACACCATCAGTGTCCCTCCTGATTTCACCTGTGGGAAGTGCACCCATCTCCAACTCCTCAAAAACCGCATTAGGGAACTGGAGCTGGAGCTGGATGAACTTTGGATCATTCAGGAGGCAGTGGTGGTCATAGATAGAAGCTTCAGGGATGTAGATACTCCGAAGAATGAAGATAGATGGGTGACGGTGAGAGGAGCTGGGAGGAAGCAGTCAGTACAGGGATCCTCTGTGGTCGTTCCCCTTAGTAACAAGTATACCGCTTCAGATGCTGGTGGGGAGGACGACTTACCAGGGGTAAGCCATGGGGTACAGGTCCCTGGCACAGAGTCTGTCCCTGTTGCTCAGAAGGGAAGGGGGGAGAGGAGTAGAGCATTAGTCATTGGGGACTCCATAGTTAGAGGGACAGATAGGAGATTCTGTGGGAACGAGAGAGACTCGCGTTTGGTGTGTTGCCTCCCAGGTGCCAGGGTCCGTGATGTCTCGGATCTTGATTTCGGGATCCTTAAGGGGGAGGGGGAGCAGCCCCAAGTCATGGTCCACATAGGCACCAACGACATAGGTAGGAAAAGGGATGGGGATGTAAGGCAGGTATTCAGGGAGCTAGCGTGGAATCTTAGAGCTAGAACAAACAGAGTTATTATCTCTGGGTTGGTACCCGTGTCACATGCTAGCGAGACGAGGAATAGGGAGAGACAACAGTTGAACCTGTGGCTACAGGGATGGTGCAGGAGGGAGGGATTCAGATACCTGGATAATTGGGGCTCATTCTGGGGTAGGTGGGACCTCTACAAACGGGATGGTCTACACCTGGACCAGAGGGGTACCAATATAAAGGAGGGGAAATTTACTAATGCTCTTCGGGAGGGTTTAAACTAATTCAGCAGGGGGCTGGGAATCTGAATTGTAGCTCCAGTGTACAGGACGTTGAGAGTAGTGAGATCATGAGTAAGGTTTCAAGGTCGCAGGAGTGTACCGGCAGGTAGGAAGGTGGTTCAAAGTGTGCCTACTTCAACGCCAGGAGCATCCGGAATAAGGTGGGTGAACTTGCAGCATGGGTTGGTACCTGGGACTTCGATGTTGGTGCCATTTCGGAGACATGGGGCGAAATTATCCGGAAACGGCGCGATGTCCGCCGACTGGCGCCCAAAACGGAATGCTCCGCATCTTTGGGGGCCGAGCCCCAACCTTGAGGGGCTAGGCCCGCGCCGGACGAATTTCCGCCCCGCCAACTGGCGGAAAAGGCCTTTGGTGCCCCGCCGGCTGGCGCGGAAATGACATCTCCGGGCGGCGCATGCGCGGGAGCGTCAGCGGCCGCTGACGGCATTCCCGCGCATGCGCATTGGAGAGAGTCTCTTCTGCCTCCGCCATGGTGGAAACCGTGGCCGAGGCGGAAGGGAAAGAGTGCCCCCACGGCACAGGCCCACCTGCGGATCGGTGGGCCCCGATCGCGGGCCAGGCCACCGTGGGGGCACCCCCCGGGGCCAGATCGCCCCGCGCCCCCCCCAGGACCCCGGAGCCCGCCCGCGCTGCCTTGTCCTGCCGGTAAGGTAGGTGGTTTAATTTACGCCGGCGGGACAGGCATTTTAGCGGCGGGACTTCAGCCCATCCGGGCCGGAAAATCGAGCGGGGGGCCTGCCAACCGGCGCGCCGCGATTCCCACCCCCGCCGAATATCCGGTGCCGGAGACTTCGGCAACCGGCGGGATTCACACCAGCCCCCAGCGATTCTCCGACCCGGCGGGGTGTCGGAGAATCTCGCCCATGGAAAGAGCAGGGACAGGAATGGTTGTTGCAGGTTCCAGGGTTTAGATGTTTCAATAAGCTCAGGGAAGGTGGTAAAAGAGGGGGAGGTGTGGCATTGTTAGTCAAGGACAGTATTATGGTGGCAGAAAGGACGTTTGATGAGGACTTGTCTGCTGAGGTAGTATGGGCTGAGGTTAGAAACAGGAAAGGAGAGATCACCCTGTTGGGAGTTTTCTATAGGCCTCCGAAACGTTCCAGAGACGTAGAGGAAAGGATTGCAAAGATGATTCTGGATAGGAGAGAAAGTAACAGGGTAGTTGTTATGGGGGAATTTAACTTTCCAAATATTGACTGGAAACGCTATAGTTTGGGTCAGTTTTTGTCCAATGTGTGCAGGAGGGTTTCCTGACACAGTATGCAGATAGGCCAACAAGAGGCGAGGCCACATTGGATTTGGTACTGGGTAATGAACCAGGCCGGGTGTTAGATTTGGAGGTAGGTGAGCACTTTGGTGATAGTGACCACAATTCGGTTACATTTACTTTAGCGATGGAAAGGGATAGGTATATACCGCAAGGCAAGTGTTATAGCTGGGGGAAAGGCAAGTATGATGCGATTAGGCAAGACTTAGGATGCATCGGATGGGGAAGGAAACTGCAGGGGATGGGCACAATTGAAATGTGGAGCTTGTTCAAGGAACTAGTGGTGTACCACAAGGATCTGTTTTGGGGCCAATGCCGTTTGTTATTTTTATAAATGACCTGGAGGAGGGCGTAGAAGGATGGGTGGGTAAATTTGCGGATGACACTAAAGTCGGTGGAGTTGTGGACAGTGCGGAAGGATGTTGCAGGTTGCAGAGGGACATAGATAAGCTGCAGAGCTGGGCTGAGAAGTGACAAATGGAGTTTAATGCAGGAAAGTGTGAGGTGATTCATTTTGGAAGGAGTAACAGGAGTACATATACTGGGCTAATGGTAAGATTCTTGGCAGTGTGGATGAGCAGAAAGATCTCGGTGTCCATGTACATAGATCCCTGAAAGTTGCCACCCAGGTTGAGAGGGTTGTTAAGAAGGCATACAGTGTGTTAGCTTTTATTGGTAGAGGGATTGAGTTTCGGAGCCATGAGGTCATGTTGCAGCTGTACAAAACTCTGGTGCGGCCGCATTTGGAGTATTGCATGCAGTTCTGGTCGCCGCATTATAGGAAGGATGTGGAAGCATTGGAAAGGGTGCGGGACTTCCAGCAGCGGCCATGACCTGCCAGGTCACGCGAACGGCAGCTCCCTCCGGGATCGGTGTTTTGGGCCGTTAAAAGGAGGGACCGGCGTGGGAACGGACGTGGGAGAGCCCCCCCCCCCCCCCGCCCTCCGGCGCACGGGGAGGTCCCAGATGGCGCTTGCCCCTCTACCCTGTGGGGAAGGGGGGTAGGGCGGCCTGAAGGAGGCAACAAGTTAAGGGTTGGTATATAGAGGCGGGAGCGGATGGGGTCAGCATGGGTGAGCTGACTCACGGAAGCACAATGGGGGGGGGGAACCCAGAGCTAAGCGGATGCTTGGCAGGGGAGGGGGGGGGGGGTTTGGGGGGGGTTGGTTGGGGGGAAGAGGTGCTGCTTTGCTGGCTGAAGGGAGCCAGGTGAGGGGTATGGATGGAGAGTTGGGCGAGGGGGCCGCCAGGGGGAGATCTGGAGGGAGGCGGGGGCACGCGGTCGGCCGAAAAAGGGAGATGGCTCGTCGGCAGGATGGGGTGGTGGTTACCACCCCCCCACCCCCCCCACCCCCCCAACCCCCCGACCAGGCTGATCACGTGGAACGTGAGGTGCCTGAATGGGCCGGTCAAGCGGTCCCGCGTGTTCTCGCATTTAAAGGGGTTGAAGGCGGACGTGGCCATGTTGCAAGAGACGCACTTAAAGCTCGCGGACCAGACGAGGCTGAGGAAAGGATGGGTGGGATAGGTGTTTCACTCGGGGTTAGACTCAAAGATCAGAGGAGTGGCTATTTTGGTCAGTAAACGAGTGGCATTTGGAGCATCGTGATGGATAAGGGGGGCAGGTATATAATGGTGAGTGGCAAGCTGCAGGGGGCCGGGGTGGTGTTAGTGAATGTATATGCCCCGAACTGGGATGATGCGGACTATGAGGCGCGTGTTGGGTAGGATCCCGGACTTGGAGATAAGTCACCTGATTATGGGAGAGGACTTTAATACGGTCTTGGATCCGAGCTTGGATCGTTCCAAGTCCAGAACGGGAAAGACGCCGGAGGCAGCCAGGGCCTTGTGGGAGTTCATGGGCCAGATGGGGGGAGTGGACACTTGGAGGTTTACGCGGCCAAGGACGAAGGAGTTTTCCTTTTTCTCCCATGTCCATAAAGTCTATTCGCGAATAGACTTCTTTGTGTTGAGTAGGGCGTTAATCCCGAGGGTGGAGGGGGTAGAATACTCGGCCATTGCGGTCTCGGACCATGCCCCGCACTGGGTGGACCCGCGACTGGGGGCGGGACAGGGTCAGCGCCCTCTCTGGTGACTGGATGTGGGGCTGCTGGCGGACGAAGAGGCGTGCGGGCGGATAAGGAGGAGTATTGAGAATTATGTGGGAGCGAATGACACAGGAGAGGTGACGGTGGCAGTGGTTTGGGAGGCTCTGAAGGCGGTCATTAGGGGAGAGTTAATCTCCATTAGGTCCCATCGAGAGACGAAGGAGAGGGCGGAGAGGGAGAGACTGGTGGGAGAGGTACTCAGGGTAGATAGGAGGTACGCGGAGGCCCCAGAGGGGGGGCTGCTGAACGAGCGCCGGAAATTACAGGCGGAGTTTGACCTGCTGTCCACGGGGAAGACGGAGGCACAGATGAGGAAAGCGAAGGGGGCAGTTTATGAGTACGGGGAGAAGACGAGTAGGATGCTGGCGCACCAGCTGCGCAGGAGGGAGGCGGCCAGAGAGATTGGGGGAATGCGGGATAGGGAAGGCAACATGGTGCTGAGCCCAGAGAGGGTCAATGAAGTCTTCAGGGAGTTCTACGGAACGTTATACAAGTCGGAACCCCCCCGGGGAGGGGGAAGGGATGAGGCGGTTCATGGACCTGTTGAGGTTCCCAAGGGTGGAATCAGAGCGGGTGCAGGGACTGGGGGCCCCGATTGGGTTGGAGGAGGTACTCAGGGGGCTGGCAGGCATGCAGACGGGCAAGGCCCCGGGCGGCTTCCCCGTAGAATTTTACAAGAAGTTCTCGGAGCTGTTGAGCCCACTCCTGATGAGAACCTTCAATGAGGCAAAGGAGAAAGGGATCCTCCCTCCGACAATGTCGCAGGCATTGATCTCGCTTATCTTGAAGAAGAAGGATCCGCTTCAGTGTGGGTCCTACAGGCCGACATCGCTCCTGAACGTGGATGCCAAGCTGTTGGCAAAAATTCTGGCCACCAGACTAGAGGACTGTGTCCCAGGAGTGATTGGGGAGGACCAGACGGGTTTCGTTAAGGGCCACCAGCTGAATGCGAATGTGCGGAGGCTCCTGAATATTATCATGATGCCCTTGGATGGGGGGGAGGTGGAGGTGGTGGCTGCGATGGACGCGGAGAAGGCCTTTGACAGGGTGGAGTGGGAGTATCTGTGGGAGGCGCTAGGCAGGTTTGGATTTGGGGAGGGATTTATAGGGTGGGTCAAGCTGCTGTATCAGGCCCCTGTGGCGAGTGTGTCTTCAAACCGGCTAAGGTCGGAATATTTCAGTCTGCATCGGGGGACGAGACAGGGGTGTCCCCTGTCCCCGTTGCTGTTTGCCCTTGGCCATTACGCTCAGGACTTCGGGGGATTGGAGGGAGCTGGTGCGCGGAGGGGAGGAGCACCGCGTCTCCCTCTACGCGGAGGACCTGCTGTTGTATATTTCGGACCCGTTAGAGGGGATGGGGGAGGTCATGCGAATCCTGGGGGACTTCGAGAGGTTCTCGGGGTATAGGTTGAACGTGGGGAAGAGTGAGCTGTTCGTGGTCCACGGTAGGGGCCAGGAGGAGAGACTGAGGGAGCTCCCGCTCAGGATAGTGGAGAGGAGCTTTCGGTACTTGGGGATACAAGTGGCCAGGAACTGGGATACCCTGCACAGGCACAACTTAACCCGGCTCGTGAGCAGATGGAGGGAGAGTTTAAAAGGTGGGATATGCTCCCGCTTTCCCTGGTGGGACGGGTGCAGACTGTGAAGATGACGGTTCTCCCCAGGTTCCTCTTCGTGTTTCAGTGCCTCCCCATTTTTATCCCCAAGTCCTTTTTCAAGCGGGTGAATAGGATTGTTACGGGATTTGTGTGGGCGAATAAAACCCCGCAAGTCAAAAGGGTATTCTTGGTGCGTAGCCGGGGGGGGGCGGGGGGGGGGGGCGGGGGGGGGGACTGGCTCTGCCCCGAACTTCTGCGGTTATTACTGGGCAGCCAATGTGGCCATGATCAGGAAATGGATCATGGAGGAGGGGGCGGTGTGGGGGCGGTTGGAGGCGGCGTTGTGTAGAGGCACCAGTCTAGGGGCACTTGTTACGGCTCCGCTGCCATTCTCGCCGGCGCGATACACCACTAGTCCGGTGGTGACGGCGGCACTGAGGATTTGGGGGTGGTGGAGGAGACACAGGGGCGAGGAGGGGGCCTCAGTGTGGACCCCGATACGGAATAACCACAGATTTGCTCTGGGTATGTTGGATGGGGGCTACCAAGGCTGGTATAGGGCGGGTATTAGGAGCATGGGGGACCTGTTTATAGACGGGACTTTCCCTAGCATGCAGGCGCTGGAGGAGAGGTTCGGCCTACCCCGAGGGAATGCGTTCAGGTACCTCCAGGTTCGGGACTTTCTTAGAAAACAGGTGGGGACATTTCCGCTGCTGCCCCCGCGTAGGATCCAGGACAGGGTGGTGTCTGGCATCTGGGTAGGGGAGGGGAAGGTGTCGGACATATATCAGGAGCTACAGGAGGTGGAGGAAGCCTCAGTGGAGGACTTGAAGGGCAAGTGGGAGGAGGAGCTGGGTGAGGAGCTGGATGAGGCCCTGTGGGTCGACGCCCTGGGCAGGTTGAACTCCTCCTCATCATGTGCCAGGCTCAGCTTAATTCAGTTTAAGGTGGTGCATCGGGCGCATATAACGGTGGCAAGAATGAGTAAGTTTTTTGGGGTGGAGAACAGGTGCCCGAGATGTGCAGGGAGTCCGGCGAACCATGCCCATATGTTTTGGGCATGCCTGGCACTTAAAGAATTCTGGCAGGAGTTTGCGAGGGTGATGTCTAGGATTTTGGACACTCGGGTGAAGGCGAGTCCAACATGAGCGATATGTGGGGTGTCGGAGGATCCGGGAGTGCAGGAAGCGAAAGAGGCTTCCTGGCCTTTGCCTCCCTGGTAGCCCGGAGACGGGTCTTGCTAATGTGGAGGGACTCAAAACCCCCGAGTGTGGAGACCTGGGTTAGCGACATGGCAGGGTTTCTCAGTCTGGAGCGAATAAAGTTCGCCTTGAGAGGGTCCTTGATGGGGTTCTCCCGGCGGTGGCAACCTTTCCTTGACTTTCTAGGGGAGCAGTATGTGTCAGCAGCAGAAGCATCCTGGGGGGGAGGGGGGTGGTGGGGGGGGGGGGGGGGGGGTCAGGTGGGCGTACAGTTGATACAATGTGAGTTGGGCATGGAGACAAAACCCACCTTGTTCTGTTTAAAAAAAGGAAAAAAATTTCTGTTGTGTAAGTAGTTTCACTGTAAGCTTTGGGATATGTTGATTGTTATTTTTTATTATCTGTATTTCTATTTTTGTTATGTAAAAACGCTCTTTGGAAAAACTTTAATAAAACATTTATTAAAAAGAAGGAAAGGATGCAGAGGAGATTTACCAGAATGTTGCCTGGTATGGAGGGAAGATCTTATGAAGAAAGACTGAGGGGCTTGAGGCTGTTTTCATTAGAGAGAAGGTTAAGAGGTGACTTAATAGAGGCATACAAGATGATCAGAGGATTGGCTAGGGTGGACAGTGAGAGCCTTTTTCCTCGGATGGTGATGTCGAGCAGGAGGCACATAGCTTTAAATTGAGGGGAGATAGATATAGGACAGATGTCAGAGGTAGGTTCTTTACTCAGAGAGTAGTAAGGGCGTGGAATTCCCTGCCTGCAACAGTAGTGGACTCGCCAACATTAAGGGCATTTAAATGGTCATTGCATAAACATATGGATGATAATGGAATAGTGTAGATGGGCTTTAGATTGGTTTCACAGGTCAGCGTAACATCGAGGGCCGAAGGGCCTGTACTGCGCTGTAATGTTCTATTGTTCTATAAGACCATAAGACATAGGAGCAGAATTAGGCCACTCAGCCCATCGAACCTGCTCCGCCATTCAATGATAGCTGATATTTTTCTCATCCCCATTCTCCCTCATAACACACCGATACCCACCATCACAGCTTCCGAAGTCAGATTGGCCTTCCAAAAAGTGAACCCTTGGAAGGCGACGAGTCTGGACAGGATCCCTGATCGTGCACTCAGAGCCTGCATGGACCAGCTGGCAGATGTGTTCTAGACATCTGTCTCTATTCTGTTCCGAGGTCCCCACCTGCTTCAAGAAGACCACCATCATACCGGTGCCAAAGAAGAACCAGGCAACGTACCTCAATGACTACCGTCCGGTGGGCCTGACTTCAGTCGTAATGAAGTGCTTCGAGAGGTTGGTCATGAAGTGCATCACCTCCATACTCCCAGAACGCCTTGATCCACTGCAATTCGCATACCGACGCAACTGGTCTACAGCAGATGCCATCTCCCTGGCCCTACACTCATCCCTAGAGCATCTCGAAAACAAGGACTCCTACATCAGACTCCTATTTATTGACTACAGCTCCACCTTCAACTCCATAATCCCAGCCAAGCTCATATCAAAGCTCCAAAACCTAGGACTTGGCTCCTCACTCTCAATTGGATCTTCGACTTTCTGACCCATAGACAACAATCAGTAAGAATGAACAACAACACCTCCTTTACAATAGTCCTCAATACCGGGGCCCCGCAAGGCTGCGTACTTAGCCCCCTACTATATTCCCTATACACACACGACTGCGTGGCAAAATTTGGTTCTAACTCCATCTACAAGTTTGCTGACGATATGACCATAGTGGGCCGGATCTCGAATAACGACGAGTCAGAATACAGGAGGGAGATAGAGAACCTAGTGGAGTGGTGCAGCGACAACAATCTATCCTCAATGCCAGCAAAACTAAAGAGCTGGTCATTGACTTCAGGAAGCAAAGTACTGTACACACCCCTGTCAGCATCAACGGGGCCAAGGTGGAGATGGTTAGCAGCTTCAAATTCCTAGGGGTGCACATTTCCAAAAATCTGTCCTCATCCACCCACGTCAACACTACCACCAAGAAAGCACAACAGCGCCTATACTTCCTCAGGAAACTAAGGAAATTCAGCATGTCCACATTAACTCTGACCAACTTTTACAGGTGCACCTTGGAAGGCATCCTATCAGGCTGCATCACAGCCTGGTATGGCAACTGCTCGGCCCAGGACCGCAAGAAACTTCAGAGAGTCGTGAACACAGCCCAGTCCATCACACAAACCTGCCTCCCATCTATTGACTCCGACTACACCTCCCGGTGCCTGGAGAAAAATCAAAGACCCTTCCCACTTGCTCACTCTTCCAACTTCTTCCATCGGGCAGGAGATACAAAAGTCTGAGAACACGCAAGAACAGCGTGGGCAGCACGGCCGCATAGTGGTTAGCACAATTGCTTAACAGCTCCAGGGTCCCAGGTTCGATTCCCGGCGTGGGTCACTGTCTGTGCGGAGTCTGTACGTTCTCCCCGTGTGTGCGTGGGTTTCCTCCGGGTGCTCCGGTTTCCTCCCACAGTCCAAAGATGTGCAGGTTAGGAGAATTGGCCATGCTAAATTGCCCTTAGTGTCCAAAATTGCCCTTAGTGTTGGGTGGGATTACTGGGTTATGGGGCTAGGGTGGAGGTGTTGTCTTGGGTAGGGTGCTCTTTCCAAGAGCCGGTGCAGACTCGATGGCCCGAATGGCCTCCTTCTGCACTGTAAATCCTATAATTCTATGATGCTATGAACAGACTCAGAAACAGCTTCTTCCCCGCTGTTACGAGACTCTTAAACGACCCTCTTACAGACTGACCTGATTAACACTACACCCCTGTATGCTTCACCCGATGCCGGTGTTATGTAGTTACATTGTGGACCTTGTGTTGCCCTATTATGTATTTTATTTTATTTTATTTTCATGTACTTAATGATTTGTTGAGCTGCTCGCATAAAAATACTTTTCACTGTACCTCGGTACACGTGACAATAAACAAAAATCCAAATCCAAAATCCTGCCTTCTTCCCATAACCCCTGATCCCCTTATCAATCACAAACCTATCTATCTCTGTCCTAAAGACACTCAGTGGTTTGGCCTCCACAGCCTTCTGCGGCAAAGGGTTCCACAGATTCACCACCCTCTGGCTGAAGAAATTCCTCCTCATCTCTGTTTTAAAGGATCGTCCCTTTAGTCTGAGATTATGCCCTCTGGTTCTAGTTTTTCCTACAAGTGGCAACATCCTCTCCACGTCCACTCTATCCAGGCCTCGCAGTATCCTGTAAGTTTCAATAGGATTCCCCCTCATCCTTCTAAACTCCAATGAGTACAGACACAGAGTCTTCAACCGTTCCTCATACGACTAGCTCTTCATTCCAGGGATCATTCTTGTGAACCTCCTATGGATCCTTTCCGAGGCCAGCACATCCTTCCTTGGATATGGGGCCCAAAACTGCTCATAATACTCCAAATGGGGTCTGACCAGAACCTTATACAGCCTCAGCAGTTCATCACTGGTCTTGTAATCTAGCCCTCTTGGCATGAATGCTAACATTGCATTTGCCTTCCTAACTGCTGACTGAACCTGCATGTTAACCTTAAGAAAATCTTGAACAAGGACTCCCAAGTCCCTTTGTGCTTCTGATTTCCTAAGCATTTTGCCATTTAGAGAATAGTCTATCCCTCCATTCCTCCTTCCAAAGTGCATAACCTCACACTTTTCCACAACGTATTCCATCTGCCACTTCATTGCCCACTCTCCTAGCCTGTCCAAGTCCTTCTGCAGCCCCTCTACTTCCTCAATACTACCTGTCCCGCTCCAGATCTTTGTATCATCTGCAAACTTAGCAACAGTGCCTTCAGTTCCTTCTTCCAGATCATTAATGTATATTGTGAAAGGTTGTGGTCCCAGCACTACCCCTGAGGTACACCACCAGTCACCGGCTGCCATTCTGTAAACGACCCTTTTATCCCTTCTCCCAGTCAGCCAATCCGCTATCCATGCCAGGATCTTACCCTTAACACTAGTAAGGAGTGTAATGGAATACTCTCCACTTGCCTGGATGAGTGCAGCTCCAACAACTCTCAAGAAGCTCAACACCATCCAATGCAAAGAAGCCCGCTTGATTGCTCCCTCTTCCACAAACATTCAAACCCTCCACCACCGATGAACAGTGGCAGCCGTGTGTACCATCTACAAGATGCACTGCAGTAACTCACCAAGTTTCCTTCTGCAGCACCGCCCTAACCCACGACCATTACCATCCAGAAGGAAAAGAGCAGCAGATACCGTTGAACACCAGCACCTGGAGTTTACCCTCTAAACCATCCTGTGCTGGAACAATGGTCGTTCCTTTACTGTCACTGGGTCAAAATCCTGGAATTCCCTCCCTGACAGCACAGTGAGTGTACCTACACCTCAGGGACTGTAGCAGTTCAGGAAGACAGCTCACCACCACCTTTCCAATGGGCAACTAGGGATGGGCAACATTCCTAGCCTAACCAGCAGCACGCGCATCCTGTAAAATGAAATATTTCGAAGAAAGGGGGCCTGCCTGACCTGAAGAAGCTCACTGACTTCGAGGAGCACCAGCCCACGGAGGACCAAGGGCATTGGGGAAGCGGAATAAAGTGAACCTGTAGAGGCGTCATGGCGGTCACCTGCACGCTCCACCAGGGACCTGGGTTCGAATCCCGGCTTGGGCCACAGTCTGTGTGGAGTCTGCACGTTCTCCCCGTGTCTGCGTGGGTTTCCTCCGGGCGCTCCGGTTTCCTCCCACAAGCCCCGAAAGACGTGCTTGTTAGGCGAATTGGACATTCTGAATTCTCCCTCAGTGAAACCGAACAGGCGCCGGAGTGTGGCGACTGGGGGCTTTTCACAGTAACTTCATTGCAGTCACAAGCCGACTTGTGACACTAATAAAGATTATTATTATTGTTATTATTAACTGTATTTCAGGACTGGTCTCACATTGTGATGATCATGTCACAGGCACATGTCTGCATCAGGAGGGGGCAGGGGTCAGCCAAGCTCAATGGCACTCCGAGGACTGCTGGGGAAAGGGCATCTGCAATGTCCAAGTCGGATGTCGAAACTCTGGGATCGGCCCCGCACTAGATACTGGAGGTGCAGCAAGAGGAGAGGGAACTTCAGGCAGAGTTGCTAAGACTCAACAGGGTGGAATGAAAGGGACACGTCTATTTGCTCTGATAAAGTGGTTCTGACCTGTGTGCGTTTGGAAACCTCGATTGGGCAAACGCCACGGAGAACCTCGTCCAGCAGAATGACCAGTTTCTGTCAGAGGTGCGTGCAGACGCACACTCCATCCCTGCAGCCATGGGTGAGAACTTGCAGCGGCCACGTGAGAGGCAGACTGGACACTTCCCTCCAGGTGCACCTTCTCCTCAAGGAGACAGACATGGGCACCCAGAGCGAGGGGGAATACAGAGCTACTGGGCACACCTGGGAGCTCCACTCAGGTCTCTTAGAGAGGGTCCAGCCCTTTGGAATCCTCTTGCCTGTGATTCCTTCAGCTTCATCCTCAGTAATGGAGCAGCTGACCCACAGCAGGACAGTCAGAGTAAAAGGGGGCCCTGCAGAGAATCCGGATCTCCAGAGAATACTCTCCAAGATCATTGCAGGTAAAATGGTCAGCAGGCTGCCCCCTGTACATGTTGGGGGAGCACCGAGAAGAAGTGATAGGAAATGTAAGATTAAGAAATTTGGCATGCAATATGATTACTAATATTCTTACACTTTTGTAAATACTTCAATGAAAGCTGATTTATTTGATTGTAGTCTGTGAGCCCCTCAACCATCTTCAGAGGGAGACCCCAAGCTGGTTTATACCCCCGGAACCATACATGTACAGGGGGGCAAGGATCTTTTTGTCCAAGATGGCGCCGGAGCGAGGCGACTCTCCCTCGGACTGATCTGTACCCTGTAAGCAGATAATTCACGACGCCCTTTGCTGCTCTCCAATCACTGTTTGTCAATGTACCATTTGTCAATGTTCTCTGTTGATTATTCTTTTGTCTACGATGTACATACTGTGTATGTTCCCTCGGCCACAGAAAAATACTTTTCACTGCACTTCGGTACATGTGACAATAAATCAAATCAAATCAATCAATCTCTCTGTGAGCTCTCTATCACAGATCCTCTTCCGTACATCTCTTTATTTTAAATAATCTTTGATGCACGATCAATTACACAAAGACGAGAGTTGCATGCAATCGAGGCTTTATTACATTAAGATGTGTGGCCTCCTACAGAGGCTGGCGAAATAGCTGTTGTACGAGGAGCACACATATTTATACTCCGCCTACTGGGTGGAGCCAGCAGGCAGGGATCTACCCCTGTACCTGTCGGACAGGGCCTTACCGTAAAGCACCTACACCAACATCCTCTATATACAATATATACATCAGTGGTGACTACCACATTCACCCCCTGTTAAAAATGAATCCAAAGGGGATGGTGGAGAACTATATACAGGTAGACGTTTTAAAGTACAGAGAGAAAAATAATTGAGTGCGGGGTGGAGGGGAAAATTATATACAGAGTGATGATGTTTTAAAAGTCCAAGTCATGTTCCAGATTCAGTCGGTCCGGAGGCTTGATCTGCCGTTGGGAGTGCTGGCGGCAATTCCGGTGTCAGTCTGGTCTTTGGTGGTTCCAGGAGCGTGTCGATGTCCTGTTCATCCCCGGGTGTGGGCAGGGGAGGATAGATTGTCCTGGGGTGGATGTTGCAGCTGGGTGCGCCAGGGGAGGAGGGGTGGCGCCGGGCTGGGGGGGTGTGAGTGTGCGGTACCAGGTCCCTGAGGGAGACTGTATCTTGGCGGCCGTCGGGGTATGCTACGTAGGCCTACTGTGGGTTGGCATGGAGTAGCTGTACACTCTCAACCAACAGATCCGCCTTGTGGAGTCGGACGTGTATACAGAGGAGTACGGGTCCTGGAGCTGCGAGCCAAGTCGGGAGCGACACCCCGGAGGTGGACTTCCTGGGGAAGGCAAAGAGACGTTCATGGGGGGTTTCGTTTGTCGCGGTGCATAGGAGCGACCGAATGGAGTGAAGGGCGTCAGGGAGGACCTCCTGCCAGCAGGAGGCTGGGAGATTTCTGGACCGCAGGGCCAGCTGGACGGCCCTCCAGACCATCCCATTCTCCCTCTTCACCTGCCCGTTTCCCCGTGGGTTGTAGCTGGTCGTCCTGCTCGAGGCAATGCCCCTGTTGTGCAGGAACTGATGCAGCTCATCGCTCATGAATGAGGATCCCCTGTCGCTGTGGACGGATGCGGGGAAGCCGAACAGAGCGAAGATGGTGTTGAGGGCTTTGATGACGGTGGCAGACGTCATATCGGGGCATGGGATGGTGAATATTCATCGACCACACTGAGGAGGTACGGTCGGTGGAGGGGAGGGGCCCTTTGAAGTCCATGCTGAGGCGGTCAAAGGGGCACCAGGCGTGCACGGTCTGGCCGGTAGAAGTGCGGTTTGCACTCCACGCATACCTGGCAGTCTCTGGTGATTGCCCTGACTTCCTCGATGGAGTTGGGCAGATTGCGGGCCTTGATGAAATGGTAAAAACGTGTGACTCCCGGGTGACAAAGGTTGTCATGCAGAGTCCGGAGTCGGTCCACCTGTGCGCTGGCGCATGTACCTCGGGAAAGGACATCGGGGGCTCGTTGAGCTTACCTACCGGGGCGATACAAAATCTCGTAGTTGTAGGTGGAGAGCTCGATCCTCCACCTCAAGATTTTATCATTTTTGATCTTACCCCGCTGTGTGTTATTGAACATAAAGGCAACCGACCGTTGGTCAGTGAGGAGAGTGAATCTCCTGCTGGCCAGGTAATGCCTCCAATGCCGCATAGCTTCAACGATGGCTTGGGCCTCTTTCTCGACGGAGGACTGCCGAATTTCGGAGGCATGTAGGGTTCGTGAAAAAAACACCACGGGCCTGTCTGCCTGGTTGAGGGTGGCGGCTAGAGCGACGTCTGATGCTCTCGACTTGGAATGGTAACGTCTCGTCGACCGCGTGCATTGCGGCCTTGGCGATGTCGGCCTTGATGCGGTTGAAGCCTGGTGAGCTTCGGCCGTTAAGGGAAAAAGAGTGGATTGAATGAGTGGGCGGGCCTTGTCCGCATCGTTTGGGATACACTGCGCATAATAAGAAAAGAACCCCAGGCATCGTTTGAGGGCCTTGGGGCAGTGGGGGAGGGGGAGTTCCATGAGGGGGCGCATGAGGTCAGGATCGGGCCCCAGAACTCCGTTCTGGACCACATAGCCGAGGATGACGAAGCGGTTCATGCTGAACACGCACTTCTCCTTGTTGTAGGTTAGGTTGGGGAGAGTGGCGGTGTGGAGAAATTTGGCAAGGTTGGCGTCATGGTCCTGCTGATCGTGGCCGCAGATGGTGACATTGTCCAGGTACGGGAAAGTGGCCCGCAGCCTGTACCGGTCAACCATTCGGCCCATTCCCCGTTGGAAAACCGAGACCCGTTGGTGACGTCAAAGGGAACCCTAAGAAAGTGGTCAAGGCGGCCATCTGCCTCGAAGGCAGTGTATGGGCGGTCCGCCTTATGGATGGGGAGCTGGTTGTAGGCGGATTTCAGGTCCACAGTTGAGAAGACCCGGTACTGTGCAATCTGATTGACCATATCAGATATGCGTGGGAGGGGATACGCGTCGAGCTGCGTGTACCGATTGATGGTCTGGCTGTAGTTCACGACCATTCTGTGTTTCTCCCCAGTTTTCACAACTACCACTTGGGCTCTCCAGGGGCTGTTGCTGGCCTCGATGATGCCTTCCCGAAGCAGTCGCTGGACCTCGGACCTGATGAAGGTCCTGTCCTGGGCGCTGTACCGTCTGCTCCTGGTGGCGATGGGTTTGCAATCCCGGGTTAAGTTTGCAAATAGGGAAGGTGGGTCAACCTTTCGGGTCGCGAGGCCGCAAACAGTAAGGGGTGGTAGACCCCGCCGAATTTCAGTGTTAGGCTCTGGAGGTTGCACTGGAAGCCCAGGCCGAGTAGCAGGGCAGGGCAGAGGTTGGGGAGGACGTAGAGGCAGAAACCGCTGAACTCCACGCCCTGGACAGTGAGAGCAGCGATGCAGCACCCTCAGATCGCCACGGAGTGGGAACCGGAGGCCAGGGAGATTCTCTGCTTAGCAGGGTGTACCGCGAGGGAGCAGCGCCTTACCGTATCGGGGTGAATGAATCTCTCGGTGCTCCCGGAGTCCAGCAGACAGGAGACCTCGTGCCCATCGATTTTCACGTTGGTAGAAGCCGTTGCCAGGTTGTGTGGGCGAGACTGGTCAATCGTGACCGAGGCGAGACGTGGCTGGTCATCGGCGGTTGCGGGCGGCGCGCGGCCAGATGAGGTGCCCGGGGGACATGGGTCCTGGTAAGATGGCGGCGCCCACAGGCCGCACGTGGTGGGGGTCGAACAAGATGGCGGCGTCCACGGGCCGTCCGTGGTCCGGGGAGGGGAAGGTGGCAGCGCCCACTGGCCGCATGTGGGGGGAGCTGGAACAATAGCGGCGACTGAGCGGGCCTGGCACACCGCAGCGAAGTGCCCCTTCTTGCCACAGGCCTTGCAAAGGGCGCTCCGGGCTGGGCAGCGCTGTCGGGGGTGTTTGGACTACCCACAGAAGTAACATTTGGGGCCCCCGGGGTTGGTTGGCTGCCGCGCGGCACAGGCGTGGGGCTGGCTGAGGGTGGTTGCTGGTGGGGTCCACGATGGGGCAGCCGTCTGCGGAGTCCATGATGCACAGGAGGGGTGGGCCGCGCGGTCGGGGGCGTAGGCCTGGATGTTGCGCAATGCGACCGTAAGCGAGAGCGCTAGCTTTTTGGTTTCCGCGAGGTCGAGCCCCTTCTAAGAGGCGCTGGCGGATGTAATCGGACCCTATCCCCGTAACAAAAGCGTCTCTCATGAGCAAGTTCGAGTGTTCCGTGGCCGTGTTGGCCTGACAGTCACAGTCTCTGACTCGGGGAATCAGGGCACGCCAGAAATCATCCACTGACTCACCAGCAAGTTGACGACGAGTGGAGAGGATGTGTCTGGCGTGGAGCGTGTTAGTCCGCTGAGCACAGTTTTCCTTCAGTAGCGCCATGGCCTCTGCGTAGGTCGGCGTGTCCTGGATAAGTGGAAAGACGTTGGAGCTCAGCCGCGTGTAAAGGATCTGAACCTTCTGAACTTCCGGAATTGGGTCTGGTGCAGACCTGATATAAGCTTCAAAACAGGCGAGCCAATGTTCAAAGTCCTTTTTGGAGTTGTCTGATTGCGGATGCAGCTGCAGGCGATCCGGCTTGATGCGGAGGTCCATCTCTGAAAAACTTAGTGTAATAAATTGATGCACGATCACTTACACAAAGACGAGAGTTGGATGCAATCGAGGCTTTATTATATTAAGCTGTGTAGCCTCCTACAGCAGCTGGCGAAAGGGCTGCTGTATGAGGAGCACACATATTTATACTCCGCCTACTGGGCAGAGCCAGCAGGCAGGGAACTACCCCCGTACCTGTAGTACAGGGGCCTTACCGTAAAGCACCTACACCGAGATCCTCTATATACAATATATACATCAGTGGTGACTACCACAATCTTTATTGTCACAATGAAGTTACTGCAAAAAGCCCCTAGTGGCCACACTCTGGCGCCTGTTCGGGTACACAGAGGGAGAACTTAGGATGTCCAAATTACCTAACAGCACGTCTTTCGAGACTTGTGGGAGGAAACCGGAGCACCCGGAGGAAACCCACGCACACACGGGGAGAATGTGCAGACTCCGCACAGAAATTAGCCCAAGCCGGAAATCGAACCTGGGACCTTGGAGCTGTGAAGCAACAGTGCTAACCACTGTGCCACCGTGCTGCCCATAACCAAACTTATAACCATACTGACATTTTGAAACTTAATTCTAACACAAACATCTCTAACTTACTCTTCTATGTTTACTTACAGATCTGAAGATCCTCCGATGTCCGTAGGATGGCCCACATGACCCGACCTGGCAGGACTCCTCCAATTATCCGACCCTGGTATCGACCTGGAAGTGGAAGAGGCCCGACCTGGAAGTCCAACACCGACCTTGCAGAGTGAAGGGGTTAGCATTTGAATGTGACATGCCACGACCGCCCCCCCCCCTCCCCCCCCCCCCCCCCCCCCGCCGCCAACCCCAGGACCATCTGTCAATTGTTCTTTCATAGAACCTATGGTAGTCACCACTAGTTGTATTACATGTATTACGGCACTGCCCGTATTGTAGAGGTGCATGGGTAAATCCCTGCCTACTGGCTCCGCCCAGTAGGCGGCATATAAATGTGTGTGCTCACCGGTGCTGCAGCCATTCTGGTTCCAGCTACAGGAGGCACAACATCTTTGCTCAATTAAGCCTCGATTATTCCACTACTCTCGTTTTTGTGGTAATTGATAGAGCATCAATTTATTGAGCAAAGATTTTATTTAAATGATGGATCTCCGCATCAAGCCTGATCGCCTGCAGCTGAGCCCTCTAGCAGCCAACGCGACATCCACGTTTGACCACTGGCTACCCTGCTTCGAAAGCAACCTCAGAACAGCCGCTGAAGAACCCTCGGACTCACAGAAGCTCCACGTCCTCTATTCACGGTTGAGCCCTGCCATTTTTCCTCTCATCCGGGACGCGCCCACTTACTCCGAAGTGATGGAGCTCCTGAAGGGACATTACGTTCGACCAGTCAATCAAGTATACGCCAGGCACCTCCTGGCCACGAGACAGCAACTCCCCGGGGAGTCTCTGGAAGATTTCTGGCGTGCCCTGCACATCCTAGGTAGGAACTGTGACTGCCAGGCAGTTTCGGCAGTCCAGCACACTGAACGTTTAATTCGAGACGCTTACGTCACGGGCATGAAGTCTGCGTACATCCGCCAGCCTCCCGTAACGTCCAGTCCTACGCCCCCTCATGGGCATCATGGGCCCGACCAGCTGCCGACTCCAGCTCACCGCAACCCTGCGCCGCGCAGCAGCCAGCCAACACTGGGGGGCCCAGGTGCTATTTCTGCGGGCAAAACAAACACCCAGGCAGCACTGCCCGGCGCGGAAAGCGACCTGCAATGGCTGTGGGAAGAAAGGACAGTTCGCTTCTGTTTGCCAGGCCCGGTCGGTCGCTGCTGTTTCCAGGCCCGGCGTTCCAACAACCCCCAAGTGCGACCCACGGGCGCCGCCATTTTCCCCTTCACAAGCCACGTGCAGCCCGTGGGCGCCGCCATCTTTGATGTTGCCCGCCATATGCGCCTTGTGGCCGCCGCCATCTTCGGCGCCATTTTGGACGACGTCTCAGGATCCCTGCTCGTCTGGCCGTTCATCGCCTGCCGCTACCTCCACCACCGCTGGCCAGCCCGGGACCTCCCAGCATCTGCCGCAGCTCGCCTCTATCACCCTGGATCAGTCCCGGCCCTGCAACCTCGCGACCGCGACGACAACAGTGAAGATCGATGGGCATGAGTCAACCTGCCTTTTTGACTCCGGGAGCACAGAGAGCTTCGTCCACCCATCTACGGTAAGGCGCTGCTCTCTCCCGGTACACCCCGTCACCCAGAAAATCTCCCTGGCCTCCGGATCCCATTCCGTGGAAATCCAGGGATACTGCATCGCGGCCCTCACCGTCCAAGGCGTAGAGTTCAGCAACTTCCGGCTCTATGTCCTCCCCCACCTCTGCGCTGCCCTGTTACTCGGCCTGGACTTCCAGTGCAACCTCCAAAGCCTAACCTTAAAATTCGGCGAACCCCTACCCCCCCCCTCACTGTATGCGGCCTCACAACCCTTAAGGTCGATCCACCTTCCCTGTTTGCGAACTTCACCCCAGATTGCAAAGCCGTCGTCACCAGGAGCAGACGGTACAACGCCCAGGACAGGACCTTCATCAGGTCGGAGGTCCAACGGCTTCAGCGGGAAGGGGCCATTGAGGCCAGCAACAGCCCCTGGAGAGCTCAAGTAGTGGTGGTGAAGACTGGGGAGAAGCACAGGATGGTCATTGACTACAGTCAGACCATCAATCGGTACACGCAGCTCGACGGGTACCCCCTCCCACGCATATCGGACATGGTCAATCAGATTGCGAAGTATCGAGTCTTTTCCACAGTGAACCTGAAGTCCGCCTACCACCAGCTCCCCATCAGCCCGGAGGACCGCCAATACACTGTGTTCAAAGCAGAGGGCTGCCTCTATCACTTCCTTAGGGTTCTCTTCGGCGTCACTAATGGGGTCTCAGTCTTCCAGCGAGAGATGGACCAAATGGTTGACCGGTACGGAATGCGGGCCACCTTCCCGTACCTAGATAACGTCACCATCTGCGGCCACGATCAGCAGGACCACGATGCAAATCTCCAAAAATCCCTCCAGACTGCCAAACTCCTTAATCTCACATACAATAAGGAGAAATGCGTGTTCCGCGCCAATCGCTTAGCCATCCTTCGCTATGTCGTGGAAAATGGAGTCCTAGGGCCCGACCCCGACCGCATGTGCCTCCTCATGGAACTCCCCCTCCCCCACTGCCCTAAGGCCCTGAAACGATGCCTGGGGGTTTTCTCCTGTTATGTCAGTGGGTCCCTAATTATGCGGACAAGGCCCGCCCACTCATTCAGTCCTGTTTTTCCCCTGACGGCTGAGGCCCGCCAGGTCTTCAACCGTATCAAGGCAGACATCGGCAACGCCACGATGCACGCGGTCAACGAGTCCCTCCCCTTCCAGGTGGAGAGCGATGCATCGGACGTAGCTCTGGCCGCCACCCTCAACCAGGCGGGCAGACCCGTGGCCTTCTTTTCCCGCACCCTCCATGCCTCCGAAATTCGGCACTCCTCTGTCGAAAAGGAGGCGCAAGCCATTGTGGAAGCTGTGCGACATTGGAGGCATTACCTGGCCGGCAGGAGATTCACTCTCCTCACTGACCAACAGTCGGTTGCCTTTATGTTCAGTAATACACAGCGGGGCAAGATCAAAAAGGACAAGATCTTGAGGTGGAGGATCGAGCTCTCCACCTATAACTATGGGATTGTGTATCGCCCGTGGAAGATCAATGAGCCCCCTGATGCCCTATCCCATGGTACATGTGCCAGCGCACAAGTGGACCGACTCCGGGCTCTCCACTATGACCTCTGCCACCCGGGGGTCACCCGGTTCTTCCATTTCATCAAGGCCCGCAACCTGCCCTACTCCATTGAGGAGGTCAGGACCGTCACCAGAGACTGCCAGGTCTGCGCGGAGTGCGAGCCGCACTTCTACCGGCCAGATCGAGCGCACCTGGTGAAGGCCTCCCGCCTCTTTGAGCACCTCAGCATGGACTTCAAAGGGCCCCTCCTCTCCACCGACCGCAACACGTACTTTCTGAACGTGATTGATGAGTACTCCCGCTTCCCTTTCGCCATCCCATGCCCCGATATGACTTCTGCCACGGTAATTAAAGCCCTCACCAGCATCTTCACTCTGTTCCGTTTCCCCACCTACATCCACAGCGATCGGGGATCCTCTTTTATGAGCGATGAGGTGCGTCAGTTCCTGCTCAGCAAGGGCATTGCCTCGGGCAGGACGACCACCTACAACCCCGGGGAAATGGGCAGGTGGAGCGGGAGAATGGGACGGTCTGGAAGGCTGTCCTGCTGGCCCTGCAGTCTAAAAATCTCCTGGTCTGCCTCTGGCAGGAGGTCCTCCCCGACGCGCTCCACTCCATCCGATCGCTCCTCTGCACCGCGACCAACGAGACCCCTCACGAGCGTGTGTTTGCCTTCCCCAGGAAGTCGACCTCCAGGGTCTCACTCCCAACATGGCTGACAGTTCCTGGACCCGTCCTCCTTCGGACGCATGTGCGGACCCATAAGTCAGACCCCTTGGTCGAAAAAGTCCACCTCCTACACGCGAACCCGCAGTACGCCTACGTGGCGCACCCCGCCGGGCGCCAGGACAGAGTCTCCCTCCAGGACCTGGCACCCGCTGGAACCCCACCCATGACCCCCGACCTGACACTGCCCCCCCCCCTACCCCCCGGTTACCTCATTCACCCCTGCGCCACTCACCCACCCTCCAGCGAACCTCACCGCAGCCCACGCCCCAGTAGGATCCGTCCTCCCACTGGTTCCACTCAGGGGTGATGAAGATGAGGACAACCCGTTCCCGGAGTCACAGGTGACCAAGTCGGCGCCCACATCACCACCAGGACTGAGGCAATCGCAGAGGAGGGTCAAGGCCCCCGACAGACTTAACTTGTAATGTTTTCCACCACCCCCGCAGGACTCTTTTTTTAACAGGGGGTGAAAGTGATAGTCACCACTAGTTCTTTACATGTATTACGGCACTGCCCGTATATTAGAGGTGCAAGGGTAAATCCCTGCCTGTTGGCTCCGCCCAGTAGGCGGAGTATAAATGTGTGTGCTCTCCTGTGCTGCAGCCATTCTGGTGGCAGCTACAGGAGGCACAACATCTTTGCTCAATAAAGCCTCAATTATTCCACTACTCTCGTCTTTGTGGTAATTGATAGTGCATCAGAATCAAAAATCTTACAGTGCAGAAGGAGGCCAGTTGGCCCATCGAGTCTGCACCGGCCCTTACAAAGAGCACCCTACTGAAGCCCACGTGTCTACCCTATCCCCCGAACCCAGTAACCCCCACTTAACATTTTCTGGGCACTAAGGGCAATTTAGCATGGCCAATCCACCTAACCCGCACATCTTTAGACTGTGGGAGGAAACCGGAGCATCCGGAGGAAACCCTCGCAGACATGGGAAGAACGTGCGGACTTCGCACAGACTGTGACCCAGCTGGGAATCGAACCTGTGACCCTGGAGCTGTGAGACAACTGTGCTAACCACTATGCTTACCTTTATGCCACTATCAGCAGCTCCTTTAGTCTTTAATGCTACCATGAACACTCCATGTGAACCTTGAATCTTTGTCAATCTATCCTTAGCTCCCACTAATCACCGACTTCTATTCTGCTCCACCTTCTCCAGCTGTATAATCCGTCGCATTTCTATCCCTCTTCAGCTCTGACAGAGAGTGATACGGACTCGAACCATTAACTCTGGGTGGGATTCTCCAGCTGCTCTCGCCCGAGGTCAATGGACCTTTACATGGCCCGTGTCCCGCCCGTGGCGATCTTGTGGCCGGCGGGCGGAAGATTCCGGCACTCGGTTTGTTCTCTCACCGCAGATGCTGCCAGACCTGCTGAGTTTAGTCAGCACTTTTGTTTTTTCCTCCAGATTACCAGTCCACTGACATCTCCACCACACCTCCCTGTGGAGGAGATTACAGAGATAGAGAGGGGAAAAGCCATGTTTGGGGGGAGGGGGGATTTGAAAACGAGAAGGAGAATTTTAGAATCAGGATGTCGCTTGACCAAGAGCCAATGCAGGTCAAAGAGCACAGGGAAGATAGGGGAACGGCATTTGATATGAGCTGAGACAAAGATCAGCAAAGTTTGAGATGACCTTTTCCGGTGGAGCCGGTCTCCATATTGCTGGAGGAGGTGCTGGCGACAAGGGGACTGGAGAAGCGGGTAGTGACGGCGGTTTACGGAGCTATTTTGGAAGAGGAAGTGATCAAAGCAAAGCGGAAGGAAGAGTTGGGAGAGGGTATGGAGGAGGGGTTCTGGTGTGAGATGCTCCAGAGAGTGAACGCCTCCACCTTGTGCGCGAGGTTGGGGGCTGATACAGCTGAAGGTGGTATACAGAGCACACCCCACAAGATGAGCCGATTCTTCGAAGGGGTAGAAAATGTGTGCGAAAGTTGCGGGGGGGCCCCCGCAAATCACTTTCATATGTTTTGGTCCTGTCCAAAGCTGGAGGATTAGTGGAAGGAGGTTTTTAGGGTAATCTCTAATGTGGTGCACGTGAAACTGGACCCGGGCCCTCGGGAGGCCATATTCGGGGTGTCGGACCAGCCAGGGTTGGAAACGGGTGCGGAGGCAAATGTTGTAGCCTTCGCCTCATTGATCGCCTGAAGGCGGATCCTGTTGGGGTGGAGAGCAACCTCTCCATCCTATGCCCTGGCATGGCGGGGGGACCTGTTGGAATTCTTGACTCCTGAGAAGATTAAGTTTGAACTGAGGGGAAGGATGGAGGGGTTCTACTGTTGATTCCCAAATTTCTTTCTCTGTCAGTCTGGCCTCAATAAAAGTTGAGATGGATTCGCACGTAAAAAGTTATTTATTTAGCTTGCAAGCTTGATTCATTTCATAGAAACATAAGAGACATCCAGTTTCCTATATCCCAGAAAGCGAATGAACAAAGAAACAAAGGGATCTCTGCAAATCAATTCAAATGGTATCAAGTTTCACATACTCGACGCCCATAGGTCAGCCTATATCCCTCCTGACCTGTTTGATCTATTCTGATTGGCTCACTTCCAATCCCTTTCTCTGGCCCCTATCAATGCAGCATCACTCTCATAGACACACCTCTTCCTGCTTTTTCCATGCGGTCTCAAATCCCTTTGTCCCTAACTGCCAGAATCAAAGTGGCTTATTTCTACATTACATTAACTAGTATCTCTAAAGTAACTATTTTATATCACATTCGTCACTACAATTCATGGGCATTATTCATTAGGCACTTTTAAGAACTGGATAACATTGACCATTAGTTGGGGGGTAGGTAGGGAGGGTTGGGGGGAGGGGGGCTGTATTGGTTACGGGTGACTATGGGTGATACCTGGTTCCTTTTTGTCATTTGTTTATGTTAACATGCGGGCTAATGTCTGGGGTTTGGTGGGAGGCTGGGATCGTTGTTATTGATATGGGGATTGACATATTTGTTACTGATTATTGTTTATTGTTGGTGGGTGCAAATTTGGGAGAAAATGTGAAAAAGGAGAACAAAAATATATATTTTTTTTAAGTTTTAGATGACCTGAAGTTTAAGCAGGGTTGAACGTGGGAAACCCGGCAAGAGTGCATTGGATTTGTCAAGTTAAAAGACGTCCTAGATCAGGGTTTTAGTACCAGATGAGCTGAATTGGGGGTGAGGTTGAACGATGCTGAGGAGATGGAAATAGGTGGCCTTCGTGATGGCATGAATATGAGTTTGGAAGCTCCTCTCGGGGGGGTGGTGGAAATGTGACACTAAGGTTACAAACAGAGCTGAATCTCAGACTCTCCAGGGGGAGGGCTGATGTCAGGGAACAGTAAATGTAGAACTTTCACGCATAATCCTTTCCTCAGACTGGCGTTTGGTCTGGCAGAGTACATTTGTTCTCGTTCTCCCGCGCTGGCTTCAGCTCTGACAATGCCACGATTTTAAAAGTTCTTATCCTTTCCGTCCAATTTTCAAATCCCTCCATGACCTCATCCTTCCCTGTCTCTGCAACTTCCTCCAACCGCACAACTCTATGGACCTCTCCAAGCCTCGCCTCTGGAGTGCAAGCCTAATTTTAATTGCTCCACTGTCGGCAGTCGAGCCTTTAGCTGCCCGGGCCAGCATCTGTGGAGTCACACTCTGTGATCGAGACTGCCCTCAAAAGTAATGCAGATGCAGCAGCTTTTGAAGTTTCCTCCCCCTGCCCATTCCCATCCCAGTATCTCCAAGCCAGGGCATCTCAGTCCCAGAGAGGCACTAGCGAGGACTTTGCCTCCAAGTCGCTCTCAGCCAAAGGCCAGGGAGCACCTTGTAGGAGCGACCATGAGCATAGGTTACTGTGTCAGAAATGTCACTGTCACTTCGGTGTTTCTGATGTAAATCTGAAATCGATTCATAGAATTTACAGTGCAGAAGGAGGCCATTCGGCCCATCAAGTCTGCACCGGCCCTTGGAAAGAGCACCCTACTTAAGCCCCCACCTCCGCCCTATCCCCGCAACCCATTAACCCCACCTAACCTTTTTTGGACACTAAGAGCAATTTAGCATGGCTAACCCACCCAAACTGCACATCTTTGGACTGTGGGAGGAAACCGGAGCACCCGAAGGAAACCCACGCAGACACGGGGAGAACGTGCAGACTCCGCTCAGACAGTGATCCAAGCCGGGAATCGAACCTAGGACTCTGGAGTTGCTTACCACTGTGCTACCGTGCGATAAACAATAAAGCACTGGGAAAGTTGTTGGAATTAAAAGCTGACTTGTGGGATTCCATTCCGCATTATAAGACCAGAAGATATCGGAGTAGAATTATGCCATTCGGCCCATCGAGTCTGCTTCGCCATTCAATCATGGCTGATATTTTCTCATCCCCATTCTCCTGCCTTCTCCCCATAACCCCTGATCCCCTTATTAAACAAGAACCCATCTATCTCTGTCTTAAAGACATTCAGTGATTTGCCTTCTGCGGCAAAGAGTTCCGCAGATTCACCACCCGCTGGCTGAAGAAATTCCTCCTCATCCCATTCTAAAGGATTGTCCCTTCAGTCTGAGGCTCTGCTCTTAGGCTCTCGTTTCTCCTACTAGTGGAAACATCCTCTCCATGTCCACTCCATCTCGGCCTCTCAGTAACCTGTCAGTTTCAATTAGATCCCCCCTCGTCCTTCTAAACTCACATTGGTGAGTTGAAGATGAATGGGAAGGGAGGGTTGGCAGAATGATGGAGTGTGCTGGTGAAGATTGTGTAAGGTGAAGAGTCAGAGCATGTCCTGTCCCACTTCCCTCACACCTTTGCCCTCATTGCCCATGAGTCTGCCCCTGCTCCAGCAGGCGGTGCCCCTCTATGGTGAATACATTCGCCACATTTATTCCCCCTGACGGCTGAGGCCCGTTCGGCCTTCAGCTGCATCAAGGCCGATATCACGAAGGCCGCAATGCATGCGGTGGACGAGTCCGTCCCCTTCCAGGTAGAGACCGATGCGTCAGACGTCACCCTGGCCGCCACCCTCAACCAGGTGGGCAGGCCAGTAGCCTTCTTTTCCGGAACCCTCAATGCCTCCGAAATTCGAGATCTGACACTCCTCTGTCGAGAAGGAAGCTCAAGCTATCGTGGAAGCTGTGTGGCATTGGAGGCACTACCTAGCCGGTAGGAGGTTCACCCTCGTCACCGACCAACGGTCGGCAGCCTTTATGTTTGACAACGCACAACGGGGCAAAATTAAAAATGTCAAAAACTTGAGGTGGAGGATCAAACACTCCACCTACAATTACGATATCAAGTATCGTCCTGGGGAGCTCAACGAGCCCTCAGATGCCCTGTCCCGCGGCACATGCGCCAGCGCGCAAGATGACCGACTTCGGGCTATTCACGATGACCTCTTTCACCCGGGGGGTCACCCGGCTTACCCACTTTATTAAGGCCCGCAACCTGCCCTACTCCACCGAGGAGGTAAGGGCCTTGACCAGGGACTTGCAGAGTGCAAACCGCACTTCTATCGGCCAGACAAGGCTCATCTGGTAAAGGCCTCCCGGCCCTTTGGGCGCCTCAGTGTTGACTTCAAAGGCCCCCCCGCCCCGTCCACCAAACGCAATATATATTTCCTGACCGTCATTGACGAGTACTCCCGCTTCCCCTTCGCTGTCCCTTGTCCCGACATGACCTCGGCCACTGTTATAAAGGCACTGCACAGCATCTTCACCCTGTTCGGTTTCCCTGCATATGTCCACAGTGACCGGGGCACATCGTTTATGAGTGATGAGCTGCGTCAGTACCTGCTCAGTAAGGGCATCGCCTCGAGCAGGACTACGAGCTACAACCCACAGGGAAACGGGCAGGTGGAGAGGGATAACGAGACGGTATGGAAGGCCGTTCTTCTTGCCCTCCGGTCTAGAAGTCTCCCGATTCCCCGCTGGCAGGAGGTCCTCCCCGACGTGCTCCACTCCATTAGGTCGCTCCTCTGCACAGCCACGAACAAGGCCCCTGACGATCGTTTGTTTGTCTTCCCTAGGATGTCCATCTCCGGGGTCTCGCTTCCATCCTGGCTGACAACTCCGGGAACGGTCCTTCTCCAGAAGCATGCGAGGAGCCATGAGACTGACCCCCTGGTCGAGAAGGTCCAGCTGCTGCACGCCAACCCCCGGTACGCCTACGTCGCGCAAAAAGATGGACGGCAAGATACGGTCTCCCTACGGGACCTGGCGCCCGCTGGTTCCCCGGCCAACGCACCCCCACCTGCAGCCTACCGCCACCCCCCACGCTCCTTGCACCCCCTGGGGCTCCTGTACTGTCCCGCGCCTACACTGCCGCCATCCACCACCCCCCTGCCTACCCCTTCCCCTCAACCGACGCTGACACGCCGGACTGAAGCTCCAGACATCACGCTCGCGGAGTCATCGACTGCAACGCCCACACCCGCCGCACCGCCAGAGCTGAGGAGGTCCAAAAGAACAATTCGGCCTCCAGACAGACTGAATATATGATGACCCCACTTCACCCCCGCCGGACTTCATTTTTTAACAGGGGATGAATGTGGTGAATGAATTCACCATAGTATAAACTGTCTGTTTAGTACTGTGGCCTATGGCCAGGAAATGGTAATACGATCTACCCTGTCTGTATAGTACTGTGGCCTATGACCAGGAAATAGTAATAAGATCTACCACCATGTATTGTACAGGAGCCCCGGTGGGCTCTGCCTCTGGCACCGCCCCTCCCGGGGCTGTATATAGACCTGGCCCCCTGTGGGCGGCACTCATTGTTACTGAACTCACAGGCAGGCAAGTTCTCGGTTAATAAAGCCTCTGTTCACTCGTTCTCATCGTCTTGCAGTGAATTGATGGTACAACACCCTCATTGTTGGTCTAATCAAGTTTGGAGAAGTTTGATCCCATTTCCTTTAATGGCCTTAGACAATGGAATGCAAAGTCTTCCTAACACCACCCATCTCCTGACACTGTGATCCCATGAGACCCATAAGCAGAAGGACCCGTTGCTACCCCTAACCCCCATCCAAATATCCAAATCCCAGCCCGCCTAAAGTGCCCTGGAAAAGATTGCAGAGATTGAGCAGGATACTCCGTTCCTGCGACTAAGTGCCGTCTCGAACGGAGAATCCGCGGGGGGGTTCATGCCCACAAAATCGGCGCAAACCCCTCACCGATTCCAGTACGGGTGAGGAGCTAGCACCAGTGCCACACGGTGCGGATCGCGTCGAGAACGTCCAGAGAATGGCCGGGTCCCGGGCCGCGCATGTGCAGGGCTGACGACCTGCACCGGTTGCGCCGTACAACATGGCGCCGGCCGTGCGCGTAACCTATCTCGCCGACCGCAACCCCTCGGCCAACCCCCACCACCCCTCTCCAGGCCCTCCAACACCGGCAGACGTCCCCCCCCCCGCCAGCCAGTAGCACGGACCCCGGCCGAGTGTGGCGGCGCTGGACACAGTCCACAGCCGGCACTCCGGCTCAGACCACACGTGTCGGGAATACGGTCCATCGGGGGCGGAGCATCGCGGGTGAGCTGGTCGATGAGGCGGCAATGCCATTGTGGCTGCGCGCGGCACACGTCATGATGACGCCAGTTTGGAGGGGGCGGAGAATGGCAAACCGGCGTCAAACCAGCGCCCGATCCCGGCGTCTCAATCGATTTTCCGCCCCATCGCCAATTACGATTTAGACGCCGGGCAAGGGAGAATCCCGCCCAATTACCCTTACTGAGCACAACTGCTTGCCTGTGAATGGGGAGGGGGGGCGTTATTGGTGGCAGGCTTCACTCTTCAATCCTGCCTGTTTTTTTCCTGCCATTCCAGTTTGCTCTCGTACTGGCCTCCATCTCGCCCTCCCTGCTGCGGCTCTGAACCCGCACCTCGGAAAGAAATTCCGAAGCCGGTACTTTAATGAGCCGGCAGCAAGCTCGTTAACGGCCTTGAGTGGCCATTTTTACAGGGGAGGCGGGTTGCCCCTCCCAACTCCTGCGAGCTGACCTGAGGGGCGGATTTGTCCCCTTGCCCGCTCTCTCGAACAAATAAAAATCCCGCCCATGGACTCCCCAAGAATCTTGCGGCCCAGAAGCAGGGGAAACGAAGCAATTGCCGAGAGCAGCAAAATCTGGGGAGCCGCCAAAAAAACCTGAATGAGTTATTCATGAAACTGCATCGGTAAACAAACTGACTCCAGGACAGGGAATGAAAGGTTCAGATCTACTGATAGACATCAACATATTCTGATGTACATACAGATTTTCATTTATTTCCACTGTCGTCTTTACAAATTTGGACATCGACATCTATCCCAAAACCCTGAACCACTAAATATTATCAAAGAACATAATTTAATCTAGACCACTTAATCGTAATGGTTATTGATTGGGTATAAAATCATCTAGAAACTGTTGGAGGAACAATAGTATTACATTGTGTCAGAAATATTACATATTATAATGTGCTTCTCTTCCTGGACATATCCTATGAAAAGTGCGGAACATTGTCCTGTGTACCGAAGTACAATGAAAAGTATTGTTCTGCGTATAGTCCAGGCAGATCGTTCCAAACATAAAAACATGAAAACATACATGAATACATCGAACATACTATAAATACGCAATGTAAATACATGAACATAAGACATCTGGCGCAGCATACCGAATATCGTGCTGCAACTATGGAGAAGATACATAGAGAGATCAGTTCAGTCTATAAGAGGGTCAATCAGGAGTCTGGTAACAGCGGGTAAGAAGCTGTTTTTGAATCTGTTGGTGCGTGTTCTCAGACTTCTGTATCTCCTGCCCGTTGGAAGAGGTTGGAACAGTGAGTAAGCCGGGTGGGAGGGGTCATTGATTATGCTGCCCGCTTTCCCCAGGCAGCGGGAGGTGTAGATGGAGTCAACGGATGGGAGGCGGGTTCATGTGATGGACTGGGCTGTGTTCACCACTCTCTAGTTTCTTACGGTCTTGGGCGGGCAGTTGCCATACCAGGCTGTGGTGCAGCCGGATAGGATGCTTTCTATGGTGCATCTGTAAAAGTTGGTATGCATTTTACCAGCATGCCGAATTTCCTTAGTTTACTAATTCACAATGTTAATTTTCACAAGTTAATTTGTGAGCGGAGGGTGTGGGGACAGTGTTGGGGCACAAGACTGAGGTTTGTCCAGGATGCCTGGTACTTTTACTTTGAAATAAAATAATAACCAGTTAAACTAAATCAAATTAACTGAGGGACAAATTAAAGGGGCAGCCCTTTAAAGGGATTTTGCATTAAATATAAAACATATTACAAAGAAAGCTTAGAACATTAAATCAAAAGAGGGTCAACAATTCATACTAGCCCATGTACGGAAGATCTTGATGGTGCTGGTAGATCCCGCGTGCTCGCCCTCTGGGGACAGCTGGCCATAGGCGTAGCCACGGTGAAGGTCAGGTGTACCCAGGCGGTCCTCCACCCAAGTACGAACCAGGCCTCAGTCTGCTTAGTTTCCGAGATCAGACAACGTTCGGCGTTTTCAGACCAGTATGGCCGTAGGCGGATGCCTGGAACTCTTGTGCCAGCCCTGCCCGGGAGGTGGTCATCAGCCCGTTATGCCTATACTGTCCCTTAGAAAGCTCCACCCAATTTGTCTCACACCCCCCTACTCTTTCCTCATCGCCCATCAATTGCTTTGCTTCTGGTATTTATCCGATCCCCTTTCAAAACTCCCTGCTGAATCTGCTTCCAATGCTCTTTCGTGGAGCACGTTTTCGATCAGGTAACTCGCTGTGTCAGATGTGCGCGCCTCTCACCTTGGCCTCATCCACCACAAATGCACAAGACTTTCTTGTTTGCTTCCATTGAAACACCACGGTCCCCTGGGGCTTAGCTAAATGCTTTCATTGGACAGGGCATCGAGTATAAAAACTGGCAATATTTGTATAGAACCTTGGTAAGGCCGCACTTGGAATATTGCGCACAATTCTGATCGCCACACTACCAGAAGGATGTGGAGGCTTTGGAGAGGGTGCAGAGGAGGTTTACCAGGATGTTACCTGGTCTGGAGGGTGTTAGCTATGTGGAGAGGCTGAATAGACTCGGACTGTTTTCTTTAGAAAGACGGAGGTTGAGGGGTGACCTGATAGAGGTCTACAAGATTATGAGGGGCATGGATAGAGTGGATGGGCAGGCACTCTTTCCCAGGGTGGAGGGATCAGTCACCATGGTGCATAGGTTTAAGGTCCATGGGGCAAAGTTTAGAGTAGATAGGCTTAGTGGGCAGCACGGTAGCATAGTGGTTAGCACAGTTGCTTCACAGCTCCAAAGTCCTAGGTTCGATTCCCGGCTTGGGTCACTGTCTGTGTGGAGTCTGCACGTACGCCCTGTGTCTGCGTGGGTTTCCACCGGGTGCTCCGGTTTCCTCCCACAGTCCAAAGCTGTGCGGGTTAGGTGGATTGGCTATGCTAAATTACCCTTAGTGTCAAAAAAGAATAAATGGGGTTACTGGGTGGAGATGTGGGTTTGGGTAGGGTGCTCTTTCCAAGGGTTGGTGCAGTCTTGATGGGCCAAATGGCCTCCATCAGCACTGTAAATTCTATGATTCTATGAGATGCACAAGGCAGGTTTTTTACGCAGAGGGTGGTGAGTGCCTGGAATGCGTTGCCGGGGAGGTTGTGGAAGCAGATACATTAACGGCATTCAAAAGGCATCTTGACAAACATATGGATAGGATGGGTATAGAGGGATACGGCACTCGGAAGTGCTGAGGGTTTTGGCAAAGTTTGGTATCATGACCAGTACAGGCTTGGAGGGCCGAAGGGCCTGCTCCTGTGTTGTATTATTCTTTGTTCTTTGTTCTTAAGCCAAGGAGGAATTTCAGAAAGTTTTTTCCAAAACCGGTCAAAAATCTTTTTCCTCCAGCCTTGGGAGTTGGCACAGTTAGCAGTATTGTGAAGATTATGAATGAGGTTGTATCATCGCTGCGGATAAGGCAAGCATTGTGTCCAGGCATTGGCAAACAGCTCGATATACTGAGCACTGGGGCTTATTACACAGTTCCATTCAGTTTACTACAGCTGGGAATAATTTTGGCTTTGTGTGATAGTGTCGAACAGGTGAGAGGGAATCGCCGGCCCATTTTACATCTCTTTCCCAATTTTATTTCCATTGAATCTAATCAAAATAAAACTCGTGAGGGCTGTAAAATGGCCCACCAATTCACCATTACCTGTTTTGTGCTGTCGTACCAAGTCAGAATGACCCCTGTGATGTGCTTAGGCAACAAGTTTCGATCTCGCAGTATGTTCAGTCGTCTATAACAAAACCTGGAACTGATTATATTGTTGTTGCTGGAATGGATGAAATTACTGTTATAAAAAAACACGGAATGGAATTTATTTTTATTGTTACGAACCCAAAGAGATATTGTGGTGGAATGGAAACACTGATGGAGTTGATGAGCATTGGAATGGAAACGCACAGGGGCGGTATTGCCTTTCACTGTGCAGAGGTATGGTTGCCAGGAAAAAGACAAATCTTGCATTTGTATACTGCCTTATACGTCTTCGTAATGTCCCAACATACTTTTCAGCCCGTTAATTACTTTGGACAATGTTCTGGTAACAAATGGCTCACGGCAACATCCCACAATCAGGAAATGAACTAATTTTTAAAAATATTAATTTGCAGGATGTGAGTGTCACAGGCCAGGCCAGCGTTTACTGGCCATCCCCAGTTGCCCTTGAGAAAGTGGGCAAGCGTTGCAGTCCCCGATTGCTCCATTAAATTGTTTTACTTGCATTGATTGAGGGCTGAATGTTGGTCAGGGTGCTGTGAGGAATCTCTGCTCTTTATTGAATAGTGAAAGGGGATCTGTTACGTCCCGACAGACAAGCCCTTGGTTCAAAGTCTCATTCAAAAGATGTTTGCGTGATCTAACCAAAATGAAAGAGTCCGTTCTGGGCAGGATTAGTGGGGCCGTTCCTGGCGTTTGTAGCTTGCTATCTAACAGCACTCTGTCTTATTTTTGTGCCCCGGCGGGGAACGCAGCCCCCCCCCCCCCCTCCACTTTGGTATAATTTCCTGCACTGAGGCGAGGAACGGAGGGCCTCTGTGCTGGAAGAGATGAGGCGGCTATTGATTGACTCCAGAGATTTGCATTCGCTATATAAATAAAATTGAACGCTGGAGGCGCTTTGAAGCCGGAGTTGTCCTGTGGCCTGACCTCCCACGCTGAGCGCATTGATAATGTATTATATATGGGCATCTCCAAAATCTGTTTGAAGGGACAGCTGCATTATTTGCACAGGGAGCTCCCGGATTTCGACCCAGCGACAGTGAAAGGGAAGGACTGACGATGCAGTTCCAAGTCAGGGTGGAGTGTGGCTTGGAAAGGAAGTTGCAGGTGGTGGGCACCTGTTGCCCTTGTCCTTCTAGGTCGTAACAGTTGCAGTGCTTGAATTTGCTGCCGAAGAAGTCTTCAGAACCAAACTTTACTTTCCCAGTCCATTCCCACAAACTGCCTTTCTGTATGTTACCGGCGGTGATCCCTTAATTCGAGGATGACATCTACTCAAGGCCACGGCATTCTGCCATGGGTCGCCACGTGACTGAAATGGCCAATTCTCGACCTGCAGATCTTTGGGCACATTGAGCAGGATGTCTCACGAGGTAGTGGGTTGCGGACAGAGGGATCGGCTTCCTTTCTTCCCCCATCTCTACTTCATCATTAAGGCACTGTGACTCAAAGCATGATGCAGCTTAATCAACAAGTGATCGCCGTTTTGTACGATTGGTAGAAAACTCCACCCAGTCATCAATGCCAATGCTGCCACATTTCAAGGAGAGCCCAGAGTATCTTTGAAGCATTATCTTTGTTTTCTCCTGGAGCTTTGGCAACTTGAAAGTTGAAAAACCAGGGCCTGAAGAGGGAGATGCTTTTCGATCATCCAGACACGGTGTCCTGTCCATCAAAGTTATTTTGCAGGAGTTTTGCCTGAATGCTCATCAGCTGCCTCCAAGGATACTAATGTTTGTTTGGCAGTCCTCCCATTGAATTTGGGCGATGTGGAGGAGGTTGATGGAATTTCTTTTGCGCTGTTATGTATCGCCGATGTATAGCCCAGGTCCCACTGCAGTACAGAAGCATGATGACAACAACTGCTCTGTACACGAGGACTTGGTTGACTTGTGGAAGTATTGGTTATCAAACACTCGCTGTCGCAGTTTGAAAGGATCAGGTGGCACAACTGATCCTTTATATGGGAGGTGAAATATTTGGCTGACCAAGTGTGGTTTGATATGAGTTTTGCTTTTGTAATATTCGAGGACAGGCCAGGTTTCCGAGGGAACAAAATACTTCATTTCTTAAAACTCTTTAGCACCATCAACTATAGTCCTATGTTGTGCGTGTGGGTAGACTTTTCTATATTTTCCTGACTTCACAGGTGCTGCACTAGAAATTCCACGTAGGTTATTCATCACATGGATACAATATTGACCGAGTGACAGGAAACAGAAAGTAATGGCTAATGCAGAATGGGTGAATTCTTATGCACAGAGCCCGTGCCGACTTGATGGGCTGAATGGCCTCCTTCTGCATTTTGGGAATCTATGATTCTGTAGAACTGAAAAGATTAAGAGTGGCTTGCAAATCTGGCAATAACAGGGCAGTGATCTACAAACGTAGATCGTATGTGTCAAAGATGGTCAGTTTGCTTATGGCACAGAAGTGACTTTCCAGCCAAGCAGTGGTTCAATACTGACAGCAGAGGGTCATTGATCTTTAAGATGAACAGCCACCGTCAGGTCGATTGTAAATAGGACAGAAGTTACCACGCGTCCTTGCCTGACCCTGGTCCGGGTTTTAAAGGCATCTGTTTCAGATCTCCGACTCAAGACAGTTGCAGTTATACTATCAGGAAGCAACTGCAGAATTGTGATGAAGTTTCTTGGACATCAAATCCTCGGAGCACAATCCACAGATCCTCACGATTTACTGAGTCAAATGCTTTGGTCAGGTCGCTAAATGCATTGAAGAGTTCCCGGTGTTGTTCTCTACATTTTGACTGGATTCGTCTGGCTACAACGACCGTGTTGGAGATTCCCCTGGAAGGTCAAAAGCCACATCATGTTTCGGGGACGACCCTCAGCCATGGGAAGTAGGTGATTCAGAACAATGCGTGCCAGGATTTTGCTTGCTATAAACAGGAGCGAAACTCCTCGATAGTGTCCAGAGCACGATTTATCTTTATCTCCCTTCTTGGAGATAAATGCAATTGTCACATTCCTGAAATCGGCGAGGTGGTGGTGGAATGGGGGTGGGGTGGGCGGGGGGACGGAGTTCATTTTCTCCCAAATCCGAGGGATGAGTGCATGGAGACTTGATGTGACCAAAGTTCTGCCAGCTTTGAAGGCCTCAGCTGGAATATCATTGGGGCCACATGTTGTGTTATTCTTAATCTGTTTGATGGCGTGTTGCAGCTCTCCCATTTCACTCACGGATTCTACCAGAAAGGATACAAAGGGCTGGAACAGTGGGCACTATCCCTGCCTCTGATTCAGAAGCATTGCTTTTGCGTCCTCATCATGGACTTGACAGCTGCGGAAGGTATGGAAAGACAGCGAGATTGTCAACCCGCAGAACCTTCCCCCACACACTAAAGGTAGATGGTAAGAACGGGAGACATTTCTGGTCAGCCGCAAGATGGAGCCTCTACCAACACTGCCCATTGCTCTGGACTACAACATGCGTGTAAAGATGCATGTTGTTCACAGCAACTCAGACTCCTCGAGTGAAACGTAACGCACCACCATTGGGGGATAGCCTGGACATTCTCAGCTGTAGATTCATGGTTGAGGAGCTGTTGGAAATGTTATTTCCAGCGTTGATGGATAGCTTTGTCATCCTTAAGAAGAGAAAGACCACCTTGTGAGTGAAGGGGCCATTTGGCCTTGGTCTATAGATAGCCCTGGTGGCTTCAGGAAAGCTTTGCATGTCATAATAATCAGTAGAGTGATGGATTTCTTGGACACTCCCTTGCCTTCACATGTCCTTTATCTTCTGGATTTGTCTTTGGGCGATAGCATTGACCTGATGGAATGCTGCCTTCTTGACTTGCGACCTTGGGCTGTTCTGCCAGGCAATAAAGGCTCCTTGTGTTTCTTCCAGGATGCCAGAGCATTGTTTTCATCAAACCAGTCCCGGCGGCAATGATGCACTAACCCAATGGTCTTGGCAGAGGAATCCAGCGGAACTGACTATACGTGATGCCACTGTTCTAGAACAGAGTTGGATGTGTTGGATTTTCTAGATTGGTTCTAAGTTGACATTCCTCTCCTTGGCCGGGTGCTTCAGAACTGAGACATTGATCTTCTTCTTCTTGGGCATTCGTGCCTTGTGATATTTTGGTATTAGGCTCATCAGAAAATATCTCTGATCTGTCCAGCAGGCATCAGTCCCCTACAGATCCTGTGATACAAACATCACATAGTTCTTTGATCTGAACAATGAAATAATCCAGGAAGCGCCAGTGCTTTGATCGAGGATACCTCCGCGTGGGTTTGTATTTATCCTCCTGGCAGAAGAGGGTTTCCGTTATAATGTGGCCATGCTAAGCGCACCTTGGACGTAGGAGAGTGCCATTTGTACTGGCTTTACCCATCCCATCTTCCCAAAGGTTCCAGACATCGGAGTCACAGCCTACCCCAATATTAATGTCCCCAGAAGGATGATCCTTTCGGTTTTTTGGGATGCCAGTGAAGATCTCATCAAGATCAGAATGGAACTCTTCCTTAACATCTGCATCGGAGTCAAAGTTCAGAACATAAGCACTGGTGACGGTGACCTATTGATTACAGCTGAGCTGTAGGTGAAGAATCATGAATCTTTCATTTATACAACTGGGGAGTTCTGGCACTGCAACCAAGATCCCAGTGCTTCCATATTTCCGGAATGCAAAACTCCATGGAGGGGGGGTCATTGTCCACCTTTTCTTTCCAGTAGAAAGTGGATCCTCCCCCACCCCCGCTTATTCCTTCATCTGCCCCTCCCTTGGAAGACAGGTCTTACTAAGGGCGGCAATATCAATTTGGAGCCTTGATAGCTCAGGTGATATGATGGAAGTGCATCTCTCCAGATGGTCACTCTCGACATTATTCATGAGTGTTCTCACATTCCAAGTTGCAAAATATAAAGTTTTCTGTCTTCGAGGGCAGCACGGTAGCACAGTAGTTAGCACGGTTGCTTCACAGCGCCAGGGTCCCAGGTTCGATTCCCGGCTTGGGTCACTGTCTGTGCGGAGTCTGCACGTTCTCCCCGTGTGTGTGTGGGTTTCCTCCGGGTGCTCCGGTTTCCTCCCACAGTCCAAAGATGTGCAGGTTAGGTTGATTGGCCATGCTAAGTTGCCCTTAGTGTCCAAAAAAGGTTAAACTAGGTTACGGACATAGGGTGGAGGTGTGGGGTTTAAGTGGGGTGCTCTTTCCGAGGGCTGGTGCAGACTCGATGGGACAAATGGCCTCCTTCTGCACTGTAAATTCTATATTCTATGTTCTATTGACCATGAAGATGGTGATCCCGCAGGGTGGGGTTTGCCAGCCAGCAGAAAGTGGGGCAGTCTATTTTTAAGGCACCCCTTGTAGATCCCTCATCATTTGGAGTGAGCAGTGGGCATTCCGAAGGGAACAGCTCAATCACAGATGCTGTTGCCCAAAGACACCTCTGTCCCAACCAAGATGGCCAACAACCTTCATGCATCTGTCACCTGTGCGGATTCTTGACGAGGGACTCCCAGGTTCACAACCTTGTCCCGGTCAGCGATTCTCCTTTGCCACAGGACCTGGAAAATGGACTCTGGTGGAAGAGAAGGCTACGTGTGACTTTGTTGAACATGGAAATCTTGGGGGGGCTGTGATTGTCCACACGATCTTGATGGTCAGTGGTCCGATTCTGGTGGTGTCGCACTACAATGACCAGGACCACCTTGCCACTTCAGCCTTCCTCCGCCTTCACAGCCGGCGAGACACATAATCTGTTCTGTTGTTGAGGATGTTTTGTTATACTGTACATGCAATTCATGAGTGCTCATTGCTTCATCCACTTCTCATCAGTGGATGAAGCAGTCAGTGCAGGGATCCCCTGCGGTCGTTCCCCTGAGAAACAAGTATACCGCTTTGGATACTTGTGGGGGGGGGGACTTACCAGGGGTAAGCCATGGGGTACGGGCCTCTGTCACGGAGTCTGTCCCTGTTGCTCAGAAGGGAAGGGGGGAGAGGAGCAGAGCATTAGTAATTGGGGACTCGATAGTCAGGGGCACAGATAGGAGATTTTGTGGGAGCGTGAGAGACTCACGTTTGGTATGTTGCCTCCCAGGTGCAAGGGTACGTGATGTCTCGGATCGTGTTTTCCGGGTCCTTAAGGGGGAGGGGGAGCAGCCCCAAGTCGTGGTCCACATTGGCACTAACGACATAGGTAGGAAAGGGGACAAGGATGTCAGGCAGGCTTTCAGGGAGCTAGGATGGAAGCTCAGAACTAGAACAAACAGAGTTGTTATCTCTGGGTTGTTGCCCGTGCCACGTGATAATGAGATGAGGAATAGGGAGAGAGAGCAATTAAACACATGGTTACAGGGATGGGGCAGGTGGGAGGGATTCAGATTTCTGGATAACTGGGGCTCTTTCTGGGGAAGGTGGGACCTCTACAGACAGGATGGTCTACATCTGAACCTGAGGGGCACAAATATCCTGGGGAGGAGATTTGTTAGTACTCTCTGGGGGGGTTTAAACTAATGCAGCAAGGGCATGGGAACCTGGATTGTAGTTTTAGGGTACGGGAGAATGAGAGTATAGAGGTCAGGAGCACAGATTTGACGTCGCAGGAGGGGGCCAGTGTGCAGGTAGGTGGTTTGAAGTGTGTCTATTTCAATGCCAGGAGTATACGAAATAAGGTAGGGGAACTGGCAGCATGGGTTGGTACCTGGGACTTTGATGTTGTGGTCATTTCGGAGACATGGATAGAGCAGGGACAGGAATGGATGTTACAGGTTCCGGGGTTTAGGTGTTTTAGTAAGCTCAGAGAAGGAGGCAAAAGAGGGGGAGGTGTGGCGCTGCTAGTCAAGAGCAGTATTACGGTGGCGGAGAGGATGCTAGATGGGGACTCATCTTCCGAGGTAGTATGGGCTGAGGTTAGAAACAGGAAAGGAGAGGTTACCCTGTTGGGAGTTTTCTATAGGCCTCCAAATAGTTCTAGGGATGTAGAGGAAAGGATGGCGAGGATGATCCTGGATAAGAGCGAATGTAACAGGGTAGTTATTATGGGAGACTTTAACTTTCCAAATATTGACTGGAAAATATATAGTTCGAGTACATTAGATGGGTCGTTTTTTGTACAGTGTGTGCAGGAGGGTTTCCTGACACAATATGTTGACAGGCCAACAAGAAGCGAGGCCACGTTGGATTTGGTTTTGGGCAATGAACCTGGCCAGGTGTTGGATTTGGAGGTAGGAGAGCACTTTGGGGACAGTGACCACAACTCGGTGACGTTTACGCTAGTGATGGAAAGGGATAAGTATATACCGCAGGGCAAGAGTTATAGCTGGGGAAAGGGCAATTATGATGCCATTAGACGTGACTTGGGGGGGATAGGTTGGAGAAGTAGACTGCAAGTGTTGGGCACACTGGATAAGTGGAGCTTGTTCAAGGATCAGCTACTGCGTGTTCTTGATAAGTACGTACCGGTCAGGCAGGGAGGAAGGCTTAGAGCGAGGGAACCGTGGTTTACTAAAGAAGTGGAATCTCTTGTTAAGAGGAAGAAGGAGGCCTATGTGAAGATGAGGTGTGAAGTTTCAGTTGGGGCGATGGATAGTTACAAGGTAGCGAGGAAGGATCTAAAAAGAGAGCTAAGATGAGCAAGGAGGGGACATGAGAAGTATTTGGCAGGTAGGATCAAGGAAAACCCAAAATCTTTCTCTAGGTATGTCAGGAATAAGCGAATGACTAGGGTAAGAGTAGGACCAGTCAAGGACAGGGATGGGAAGCTGTGTGTGGAGTCTGAAGAGATAGGCGAGATACTAAATGAATATTTTTCGTCAGTATTCACTCAGGAAAAAGATAATGTTGTGGAGGAGAATGCTGAGACCCAGGCTATTAGAATAGATGGCATTGAGGTACATAGGGAAGAGGTGTTGTCAATTCTAGACAGGGTGAAAATAGATAAGTCCCCGGGGCCTGATGGGATTTATCCTAGGATTCTCTGGGAGGCCAGGGAAGAGATTGCTGGACCTTTGGCTTTGATTTTTATGTCATCATTGGCTACAGGAATAGTGCCAGAGGACTGGAGGATAGCAAATGTGGTCCCGTTGTTCAAAAAGGGGAGCAGAGACAACCCCGGCAACTGTAGACCGGTGAGCCTCACATCTGTAGTGGGTAAAGTCTTGGAGGGGATTATAAGAGACAAGATTTCTAATCATCTAGATAGGAATAATATGATCAGGGATAGTCAGCATGGCTTTGTAAAGGGTAGGTCATGCCTCACAAACCTTATCGAGTTCTTTGAGAAGGTGACTGAACAGGTAGACAAGGGTAGAGCAGTTGATGTGGTGTATATGGATTTCAGTAAAGCGTTTGATAAGGTTCCCCACGGTAGGCTATTGCAGAAAATACGGAGGCTGGGGATTGAGGGTGATTTAGAGATATGGATCAGAAATTGCCTAGCTGAAAGAAGACAGAGGGTGGTGGTTGATGGGTAATATTCAGAATGGAGTTCAGTTACAAGTGGCGTACCACAAGGATCTGTTCTGGGGCCGTTGCTGTTTGTCATTTTTATCAATGACCTAGAGGAAGGCGCAGAAGGGTGGGTGAGTAAATTTGCAGACGACACTAAAGTCGGTGGTGTTGTCGACAGTGAGGAAGGATGTAGCAGGTTACAGAGGGACATAGATAAGCTGCAGAGCTGGGCTGAGAGGTGGCAAATGGAGTTAAATGTAGAGAAGTGTGAGGTGATTCACTTTGGAAGGAATAACAGGAATGCGGAATATTTGGCTAATGGTAAAGTTCTTGGAAGTGTGGATGAGCAGAGGGATCTAGGTGTCCATGTACATAGATCCCTGAAAGTTGCCACCCAGGTTGATCGGGTTGTGAAGAAGGCCTATGGAGTGTTGGCCTTTATTGGTAGAGGGATTGAGTTCCGGAGTCAGGAGGTCATGTTGCAGCTGTACAAAACTCTGGTACGGCCGCATTTGGAGTATTGCGTACAGTTCTGGTCACCGCATTATAGGAAGGACGTGGAGGCTTTGGAGTGTGTGCAAAGGAGATTTACCAGGATGTTGTCTGGTATGGAGGGAAAATCTTATGAGGAAAGGCTGATGGACTTGAGGTTGTTTTCGTTGGAGAGAAGAAGGTTAAGAGGAGACTTAATAGAGGCATACAAAATGATCAGGGGGTTAGATAGGGTGGACAGTGAGAGCCTTCATCCGCGGATGGAAATGGCTGGCACGAGGGGACATAGCTTTAAACTGAGGGGTAATAGATATAGGACAGAGGTCAGAGGTAGGTTCTTTACGCAAAGAGTGGTGAGGCAGTGGAATGCCCTACCGGCAACAGTCGTGAACTCGCCAACATTGAGGGCATTTAAAAGTTTATTGGATAAGCATATGGATGATAATGACATAGTGTAGGTTAGATGGCTTTTGTTTCGGTGCAACATCGTGGGCCGAAGGGCCTGTACTGCGCTGTATCGTTCTATGTTCTATGTTCATCAATGTCAACATGTCTGAGGCAGTTTGCTATATTCTAAAAATATGGGCATTTAAACATTTTCAACATTATTGATAGACATTGTGAGCAGAGTGAGAGTCCAGTGTTTTCGGTGAGTCACAGCTCAGTAGGATGCTCCCATTAATCACTGGCATTGTTTCCCATTATTTGGCTAGTTAGCCAAGTTACTGCTTTTTCCCATAAGTCTCTCATCAAACATCATCTCAAATTCACCTACCCAACATCAACATCATCAACCATTCTCAAAGGATTCCAATAAATCTGTTGCAATTTAGCTTTCATAAACTTGTGTCTGTTGGTAATCCATGCATTTTTATTTGTTAAATGCATCTGACTTGCTTTCTTTATGATATTCCTTTTCCTACTATACAAGTATGATTTGCAAAATAAAACGTTTAAAAATCCTGCAAGGCCACATTAACAGGCCTGGTTCTTTGCTGGGGCACAGAGATAACATTATAAAGAAGCTAAGTGAAGGTATCCATAATCAATGTGCTCTCCTGGACTGAGTGAATAGGGGGAGGAGTTTACCCCAATAGGCTCTGCTTACCTGCCTTTCTAAGGACATGTGTGTGTGTGTTTATGTGTGTGTGTGTGTGTGTGTGTGGTGGGAGTGGTGGGGGTTCTGGGAATGGGGGAGGGGAGGAAAGGTATTGTAATATCCCTGTACAGCATGATATCACTAGAAAGGAAGTGTGTCATATGATCCTGCTTTAGTTTCACTTTTGCTTTGAGCAGAGCACCGACGCACAGCTCTGCTACCTTCAAGCTTCATACCTATGTATAACTGTCCTCGTGTCTCAACTTAATGAATAACCCTACAACATGTTTACCCAATCCCTTATGAATGATTGGTGCTCACATCATTATAATAACACAACAGTGTGTGTGCAGTAATTGGAGATGGAGAGCAGATTGGACTACAAGTGTTTTACTCCAGTATAGTCTCTGAGGGATGCGATATTCAAGTGTGATATGGTCTCCACTGGCAGGAAGATGTTGTCACATTGTGACCAGTTTACATAGGGCGTTTCCATTGTGTGGACATGGGGATTTAGAATGGAAAATATTGACAGTGAATGTGCACGGACGTGGGATTATAAAAGTCAATGTCTGCATACACTTCCTGTTTGCACCACTTGGCTTCCCGCCTTCATGTCTTCATCATGTTTTATCCATTCTAAAATCCATCGGCCTTGTCGATGTAAATTAGCCAAGTGTCTGTGGAGAACACTTTGAGATGGCTGTTATAGCTCACCCACCACCATCCTTTGTTCCGAGGTTTAATCTTCTCTCACCAC